>NC_092107.1:27417201-27589701 GCF_045679555.1 Salvelinus alpinus
TACACAACCATTTACTGTCCTTTACCATACAGTACACAACCATTTACTGTCCTTTACCATACAGTACACAACCATTTACTGTCCTTTACCATACAGTACACAACCATTTACAGTCCTTTACCATACAGTACACAACCATTTACTGTCCTTTACCATACAGTACACAACCATTTACTGTCCTTTACTATACAGTACACAACCATTTACTGTCCTTTATCATACAGTACACAACCATTTACTGTCCTTTACCATGCAGTACACAACCATTTACTGTCCTTTACCATGTAGTACACAACCATTTACTGTCCTTTACCATACAGTACACAACCATTTACTGTCCTTTATCATACAGTACACAACCATTTACTGTCCTTTACCATTAGTACCATCGTACACACCACCATTTACTGTCCTTTACAGTCCACCATACAGTACACAACCATTTACTGTCCTTTACCATACAGTACACAACCATTTACAGTCCTTTACCATACAGTACACAACCATTTACTGTTCACCATCAGCACACCATTTACTGTCCTTTACCATACAGTACACAACCATTTACAGTCCTTTACCATACAGTACACACAACCATTTACTGTCCTTCACCATGCAGTACACAACCATTTACTGTCCTTTACCATACAGTACACAACCATTTACTGTCCTTTACCATGCAGTACACAACCATTTACTGTCCTTTACCATACAGTACACAACCATTTACTGTCCTTCACCATGCAGTACACAACCATTTACTGTCCTTCACCATACAGTACACAACCATTTACAGTCCTTTACCATGCAGTACACAACCATTTACTGTCCTTTATCATACAGTACACAACCATTTACTGTCCTTCACCATGCAGTACACAACCATTTACTGTCCTTTACCATACAGTACACAACCATTTACTGTCCTTTACCATACAGTACACAACCATTTACTGTCCTTCACCATACAGTACACAACCATTTACAGTCCTTTACCATGCAGTACACAACCATTTACTGTCCTTTATCATACAGTACACAACCATTTACTGTCCTTCACCATGCAGTACACAACCATTTACTGTCCTTTTACCATACAGTACACAACCATTTACTGTCCTTTACCATACAGTACACAACCATTTACTGTCCTCTACCATGCAGTACACAACCATTTACAGTCCTTTACCATGCAGTACACAACCATTTACTGTCCTTTACCATACAGTACACAACCATTTACTGTCCTTTACCATACAGTACACAACCATATACTGTCCTTTACAATACAGTACACAACCATTTACTGTCCTTTACCATACAGTACACAACCATATACTGTCCTTTACACATACAGTACACAACCATTTACTGTCCTTTACCATACAGTACACAACCATTTACATGTCCTTTACCATACAGTACACAACCATTTACTGTCCTTTACCATACAGTACACAACCATTTACTGTCCTTTACCATGCAGTACACAACCATTTACTGTCCTTTACCATACAGTACACAACCATTTACTGTCCTTTACCATGCAGTACACAACCATTTACTGTCCTTTACCATACAGTACACAACCATTTACTGTCCTTCACCATGCAGTACACAACCATTTACTGTCCTTTACCATGCAGTACACAACCATTTACAGTCCTTTACCATACAGTACACAACCATTTACTGTCCTTTATCAATACAGTACACAACCATTTACTGTCCTTTACTGTACACAACCATATACTGTCCTTTACATACAGTACACAACCATTTACTGTCCTTTACCATACAGTACACAACCATTACTGTCCTTTACCAGTACACAACCATTTACTGTCCTTTACCATACAGTACACAACCATTACTGTCCTTTACATACAGTACACAACTTTACTGTCCTTTACATACAGTACACAACCATTTACTGTCCTTTACCATACAGTACACAACCATTTACTGTCCTTTACAATACAGTACACAACCATTTACTGTCCTTTACCATACAGTACACAACCATTTACAGTCCTTTACCATACAGTACACAACCATTTACTGTCCTTCACCATGCAGTACACAACCATTTACTGTCCTTTACCATGTAGTACACAACCATTTACTGTCCTTTACCATACAGTACACAACCATTTACTGTCCTTTACCATACAGTACACAACCATTTACTGTCCTTTACCATACAGTACACAACCATTTACAGTCCTTTACCATACAGTACACAACCATTTACTGTCCTTTACCATACAGTACACAACAATTTACTGTCCTTTACTATACAGTACACAACCATTTACTGTTCTTCACCATGCAGTACACAACCATTTACTGTCCTTTATCATACAGTACACAACCATTTACTGTCCTTTACCATGTAGTACACAACCATTTACTGTCCTTTACAATACAGTACACAACCATTTACTGTCCTTTACCATACAGTACACAACCATTTACAGTCCTTTACCATACAGTACACAACCATTTACTGTCCTTTACCATACAGTACACAACCATTTACTGTCCTTCACCATGCAGTACACAAACATTTACTGTCCTTTACCATACAGTACACAACCATTTACTGTCCTTTACCATACAGTACACAACCATTTACAATCCTTTACCATACAGTACACAACCATTTACAGTCCTTTACCATACAGTACACAACCATTTACTGTCCTTTACAATACAGTACACAACCATTTATTGTCCTTTACCATACAGTACACAACCATTTACTGTCCTTTACCATACAGTACACAACCATTTACAATCCTTTACCATACAGTACACAACCATTTACAGTCCTTTACCATACAGTACACAACCATTTACTGTCCTTTACCATACAGTACACAACCATTTATTGTCCTTCACCATACAGTACACAACCATTTACTGTCCTTTATCATACAGTACACAACCATTTACTGTCCTTTACCATACAGTACACAACCATTTACTGTCCTTTACCATACAGTACACAACCATTTACTGTCCTTTACCATACAGTACACAACCATTTACTGTCCTTTACCATACAGTACACAACCATTTACTGTCCTTTACCATGCAGTACACAACCATTTACTGTCCTTTACCATACAGTACACAACCATTTACTGTCCTTTACCATGCAGTACACAACCATTTACTGTCCTTTACCATACAGTACACAACCATTTACTGTCCTTTACCATACAGTACACAACCATTTACTGTCCTTTACCATGCAGTACACAACCATTTACTGTCCTTTACCATGTAGTACACAACCATTTACTGTCCTTTACCATACAGTACACAACCATTTACTGTCCTCTTATCATACAGTACACAACCATTTACTGTCCTTTACCATGTAGTACACAACCATTTACTGTCCTTTACAATACAGTACACAACCATTTACTGTCCTTTACCATACAGTACACAACCATTTACAGTCCTTTACCATACAGTACACAACCATTTACTGTCCTTTACCATACAGTACACAACCATTTACTGTCCTTTACCATGCAGTACACAACCATTTACTGTCCTTTACCATGCAGTACACAACCATTTACTGTCCTTTACCAACAGTAACAGTACACAACCATTTACTGTCCTTTACAATACAGTACACAACCATTTACTGTCCTTTACCATACAGTACACAACCATTTACTGTCCTTCACCATGCAGTACACAACCATTTACTGTCCTTTACCATACAGTACACAACCATTTACTGTCCTTTACCATACAGTACACAACCATTTACTGTCCTTTACCATACAGTACACAACCATTTACAGTCCTTTACCATACAGTACACAACCATTTACTGTCCTTTACCATACAGTACACAACCATTTATTGTCCTTTACCACTACAGTACACAACCATTTACTGTCCTTTACCATACAGTACACAACCATTTACAGTCCTTTACCATACAGTACACAACCATTTACTGTCCTTTACCATGCAGTACACAACCATTTACTGTCCTTTACCATACAGTACACAACCATTTACTGTCCTTCACCATGCAGTACACAACCATTTACTGTCCTTTACCATACAGTACACAACCATTTACTGTCCTTTACCATACAGTACACAACCATTTACTGTCCTTTACCATACAGTACACAACCATTTACTGTCCTTTATCCATACAGTACACAACCATTTACTGTCCTTTACCATACAGTACACAACCATTTACTGTCCTTCACCATGCAGTACACAACCATTTACTGTCCTTTACCATACAGTACACAACCATTTACAGTCCTTTACCATGCAGTACACAACCATTTACTGTCCTTTATCATACAGTACACAACCATTTACTGTCCTTCACCATGCAGTACACAACCATTTACTGTCCTTTACCATACAGTACACAACCATTTACTGTCCTTTACCATACAGTACACAACCATTTACTGTCCTTTACCATGCAGTACACAACCATTTACAGTCCTTTACCATGCAGTACACAACCATTTACTGTCCTTTATCATACAGTACACAACCATTTACTGTCCTTTACCATACAGTACACAACCATATACTGTCCTTTACAATACAGTACACAACCATTTACTGTCCTTTACCATACAGTACACAACCATATACTGTCCTTTACAATACAGTACACAACCATTTACTGTCCTTTACCATACAGTACACAACCATTTACAGTCCTTTACCATACAGTACACAACCATTTACTGTCCTTCACCATGCAGTACACAACCATTTACTGTCCTTTACCATGCAGTACACAACCATTTACTGTCCTTTACCATACAGTACACAACCATTTACTGTCCTTTACCATACAGTACACAACCATTTACTGTCCTTCACCATACAGTACACAACCATTTACAGTCCTTTACCATGCAGTACACAACCATTTACTGTCCTTTACCATACAGTACACAACCATTTACTGTCCTTCACCATGCAGTACACAACCATTTACTGTCCTTTACCATACAGTACACAACCATTTACTGTCCTTTACCATACAGTACACAACCATTTACTGTCCTTTACCATGCAGTACACAACCATTTACTGTCCTTTACCATGCAGTACACAACCATTTACTGTCCTTTACCATACAGTACACAACCATTTACTGTCCTTTACCATACAGTACACAACCATATACTGTCCTTTACAATACAGTACACAACCATTTACTGTCCTTTACCATGCAGTACACAACCATTTACTGTCCTTTACAATACAGTACACAACCATTTACTGTCCTTTACCATACAGTACACAACCATTTACAGTCCTTTACCATACAGTACACAACCATTTACTGTCCTTCACCATGCAGTACACAACCATTTACTGTCCTTTACCATGTAGTACACAACCATTTACTGTCCTTTACCATACAGTACACAACCATTTACTGTCCTTTACCATACAGTACACAACCATTTACTGTCCTTTACCATACAGTACACAACCATTTACAGTCCTTTACCATACAGTACACAACCATTTACTGTCCTTTACCATACAGTACACAACAATTTACTGTCCTTTACTATACAGTACACAACCATTTACTGTCCTTTATCATACAGTACACAACCATTTACTGTCCTTTACCATGCAGTACACAACCATTTACTGTCCTTTACCATGTAGTACACAACCATTTACTGTCCTTTACCATACAGTACACAACCATTTACTGTCCTTTATCATACAGTACACAACCATTTACTGTCCTTTACCATGTAGTACACAACCATTTACTGTCCTTTACAATACAGTACACAACCATTTACTGTCCTTTACCATACAGTACACAACCATTTACAGTCCTTTACCATACAGTACACAACCATTTACTGTCCTTTACAATACAGTACACAACCATTTACAGTCCTTTACCATACAGTACACAACCATTTACTGTCCTTCACCATGCAGTACACAACCATTTACTGTCCTTTACCATACAGTACACAACCATTTACTGTCCTTTACAATACAGTACACAACCATTTACAGTCCTTTACCATACAGTACACAACCATTTACTGTCCTTTACAATACAGTACACAACCATTTATTGTCCTTTACCATACAGTACACAACCATTTACTGTCCTTCACCATACAGTACACAACCATTTACAGTCCTTTACCATGCAGTACACAACCATTTACTGTCCTTTATCATACAGTACACAACCATTTACTGTCCTTCACCATGCAGTACACAACCATTTACTGTCCTTTACCATACAGTACACAACCATTTACTGTCCTTTACCATACAGTACACAACCATTTACTGTCCTTTACCATGCAGTACACAACCATTTACAGTCCTTTACCATGCAGTACACAACCATTTACTGTCCTTTATCATACAGTACACAACCATTTACTGTCCTTTACCATACAGTACACAACCATATACTGTCCTTTACAATACAGTACACAACCATTTACTGTCCTTTACCATACAGTACACAACCATTTACTGTCCTTCACCATGCAGTACACAACCATTTACTGTCCTTTACCATACAGTACACAACCATTTACTGTCCTTTACCATACAGTACACAACCATTTACTGTCCTTTACCATACAGTACACAACCATTTACTGTCCTTTACCATGCAGTACACAACCATTTACTGTCCTTTACCATACAGTACACAACCATTTACTGTCCTTTACCATACAGTACACAACCATTTACTGTCCTTTACCATACAGTACACAACCATTTACAGTCCTTTACCATACAGTACACAACCATTTACTGTCCTTTACCATACAGTACACAACAATTTACTGTCCTTTACTATACAGTACACAACCATTTACTGTCCTTTACCATACAGTACACAACCATTTACTGTCCTTTACCATGCAGTACACAACCATTTACTGTCCTTTACCATGTAGTACACAACCATTTACTGTCCTATACAGTACACAACCATTTACTGTCCTTTATCATACAGTACACAACCATTTACTGTCCTTTACCATGTAGTACACAACCATTTACTGTCCTTTACAATACAGTACACAACCATTTACTGTCCTTTACCATACAGTACACAACCATTTACAGTCCTTTACCATACAGTACACAACCATTTACTGTCCTTTACAATACAGTACACAACCATTTACAGTCCTTTACCATACAGTACACAACCATTTACTGTCCTTCACCATGCAGTACACAACCATTTACTGTCCTTTACCATACAGTACACAACCATTTACTGTCCTTTACAATACAGTACACAACCATTTACTGTCCTTTACCATACAGTGCACAACCATTTACTGTCCTTTACCATGCAGTACACAACAATTTACTGTCCTTTACTATACAGTACACAACCATTTACTGTTCTTCACTATGCAGTACACAACCATTTACTGTCCTTTATCATACAGTACACAACCATTTACTGTCCTTTACCATGTAGTACACAACCATTTACTGTCCTTTACAATACAGTACACAACCATTTACTGTCCTTTACAATACAGTACACAACCATTTACAGTCCTTTACCATACAGTACACAACCATTTACTGTCCTTTACCATACAGTACACAACCATTTACTGTCCTTCACCATGCAGTACACAAACATTTACTGTCCTTTAACATACAGTACACAACCATTTACTGTCCTTTACCATACAGTACACAACCATTTACAATCCTTTACCATACAGTACACAACCATTTACAGTCCTTTACCATACAGTACACAACCATTTACTGTCCTTTACAATACAGTACACAACCATTTACTGTCCTTTACCATACAGTACACAACCATTTACTGTCCTTTACCATACAGTACACAACCATTTACAATCCTTTACCATACAGTACACAACCATTTACAGTCCTTTACCATACAGTACACAACCATTTACTGTCCTTTACAATACAGTACACAACCATTTATTGTCCTTAACCATACAGTACACAACCATTTACTGTCCTTTATCATACAGTACACAACCATTTACTGTCTTTTATCATACAGTACACAACTATTTACAGTCCTTTACCATACAGTACACAACCATTTACTGTCCTTTACAATACAGTACACAACCATTTACAGTCCTTTACCATACAGTACACAACCATTTACTGTCCTTCACCATGCAGTACACAACCATTTACTGTCCTTTACCATACAGTACACAACCATTTACTGTCCTTTACAATACAGTACACAACCATTTACTGTCCTTTACCATACAGTACACAACCATTTACTGTCCTTCACCATGCAGTACACAAACATTTACTGTCCTTTACCATACAGTACACAACCATTTACTGTCCTTTACCATACAGTACACAACCATTTACAGTCCTTTACCATACAGTACACAACCATTTACAGTCCTTTACCATACAGTACACAACCATTTACTGTCCTTTACAATACAGTACACAACCATTTATTGTCCTTTACCATACAGTACACAACCATTTACTGTCCTTTACCATACAGTACACAACCATTTACTGTCCTTTACCATACAGTACACAACCATTTACAATCCTTTACCATACAGTACACAACCATTTACAGTCCTTTACCATACAGTACACAACCATTTACTGTCCTTTACAATACAGTACACAACCATTTATTGTCCTTTACCATACAGTACACAACCATTTACTGTCCTTTACCATACAGTACACAACCATTTACTGTCCTTTACCATACAGTACACAACCATTTACTGTCCTTTACCATACAGTACACAACCATTTACTGTCCTTCACCATGCAGTACACAACCATTTACTGTCCTTCACCATACAGTACACAACCATTTACAGTCCTTTACCATGCAGTACACAACCATTTACTGTCCTTTATCATACAGTACACAACCATTTACTGTCCTTCACCATGCAGTACACAACCATTTACTGTCCTTTACCATACAGTACACAACCATTTACTGTCCTTTACCATACAGTACACAACCATTTACTGTCCTTCACCATGCAGTACACAACCATTTACTGTCCTTCACCATGCAGTACACAACCATTTACTGTCCTTTACCATGCAGTACACAACCATTTACTGTCCTTTACCATACAGTACACAACCATTTACTGTCCTTTACCATACAGTACACAACCATTTACTGTCCTTTACCATACAGTACACAACCATTTACTGTCCTTTACCATACAGTACACAACCATTTACTGTCCTTTACCATGCAGTACACAACCATTTACAGTCCTTTACCATGCAGTACACAACCATTTACTGTCCTTTATCATACAGTACACAACCATTTACTGTCCTTTACCATACAGTACACAACCATATACTGTCCTTTACAATACAGTACACAACCATTTACTGTCCTTTACCATACAGTACACAACCATTTACTGTCCTTCACCATGCAGTACACAACCATTTACTGTCCTTTACCATACAGTACACAACCATTTACTGTCCTTTACAATACAGTACACAACCATTTACAGTCCTTTACCATACAGTACACAACCATTTACTGTCCTTCACCATGCAGTACACAACCATTTACTGTCCTTTACCATACAGTACACAACCATTTACTGTCCTTTACCATACAGTACACAACCATTTACTGTCCTTTACCATACAGTACACAACCATTTACTGTCCTTTACCATACAGTACACAACCATTTACTGTCCTTTACCATACAGTACACAACCATTTACGGTCCTTTACCATACAGTACACAACCATTTACAGTCCTTTACCATACAGTACACAACCATTTACTGTCCTTTACCATACAGTACACAACAATTTACTGTCCTTTACTATACAGTACACAACCATTTACTGTTCTTCACCATGCAGTACACAACCATTTACTGTCCTTTATCATACAGTACACAACCATTTACTGTCCTTTACCATGTAGTACACAACCATTTACTGTCCTTTACAATACAGTACACAACCATTTACTGTCCTTTACCATACAGTACACAACCATTTACAGTCCTTTACCATACAGTACACAACCATTTACTGTCCTTTACCATACAGTACACAACCATTTACTGTCCTTCACCATGCAGTACACAAACATTTACTGTCCTTTACCATACAGTACACAACCATTTACTGTCCTTTACCATACAGTACACAACCATTTACAATCCTTTACCATACAGTACACAACCATTTACAGTCCTTTACCATACAGTACACAACCATTTACTGTCCTTTACAATACAGTACACAACCATTTATTGTCCTTTACCATACAGTACACAACCATTTACTGTCCTTTACCATACAGTACACAACCATTTACAATCCTTTACCATACAGTACACAACCATTTACAGTCCTTTACCATACAGTACACAACCATTTACTGTCCTTTACAATACAGTACACAACCATTTATTGTCCTTTACCATACAGTACACAACCATTTACTGTCCTTTATCATACAGTACACAACCATTTACTGTCTTTTATCATACAGTACACAACTATTTACAGTCCTTTACCATACAGTACACAACCATTTACTGTGCTTTACAATACAGTACACAACTATTTACAGTCCTTTACCATACAGTACACAACCATTTACTGTCCTTTACCATACAGTACACAACCATTTACAATCCTTTACCATACAGTACACAACCATTTACTGTCCTTCACCATGCAGTACACAACCATTTACTGTCCTTTACCATACAGTACACAACCATTTACTGTCCTTTACAATACAGTACACAACCATTTACTGTCCTTTACCATACAGTACACAACCATTTACTGTCCTTCACCATGCAGTACACAAACATTTACTGTCCTTTACCATACAGTACACAACCATTTACTGTCCTTTACCATACAGTACACAACCATTTACAATCCTTTACCATACAGTACACAACCATTTACAGTCCTTTACCATACAGTACACAACCATTTACTGTCCTTTACAATACAGTACACAACCATTTATTGTCCTTTACCATACAGTACACAACCATTTACTGTCCTTTACCATACAGTACACAACCATTTACAATCCTTTACCATACAGTACACAACCATTTACAGTCCTTTACCATACAGTACACAACCATTTACTGTCCTTTACAATACAGTACACAACCATTTATTGTCCTTTACCATACAGTACACAACCATTTACTGTCCTTTATCATACAGTACACAACCATTTACTGTCTTTTATCATACAGTACACAACTATTTACAGTCCTTTACCATACAGTACACAACCATTTACTGTCCTTTACAATACAGTACACAACTATTTACAGTCCTTTACCATACAGTACACAACCATTACTGTCCTTTACAATACAGTACACAACCATTTACAGTCCTTTACCATACAGTACACAACCATTTACTGTCCTTCACCATGCAGTACACAACCATTTACTGTCCTTTACCATACAGTACACAACCATTTACTGTCCTTTACAATACAGTACACAACCATTTACAGTCCTTTACCATACAGTACACAACCATTTACTGTCCTTTACAATACAGTACACAACCATTTACAGTCCTTTACCATACAGTACACAACCATTTACTGTCCTTCACCATGCAGTACACAACCATTTACTGTCCTTTACCATGTAGTACACAACCATTTACTGTCCTTTACCATACAGTACACAACCATTTACTGTCCTTTACCATACAGTACACAACCATTTACTGTCCTTTACCATACAGTACACAACCATTTACAGTCCTTTACCATACAGTACACAACCATTTACTGTCCTTTACCATACAGTACACAACCGTTTACTGTCCTTTACCATACAGTACACAACCATTTATTGTTCTTCACCATGCAGTACACAACCATTTACTGTCCTTTATCATACAGTACACAACCATTTACTGTCCTTTACCATACAGTACACAACCATTTACAGTCCTTTACAATACAGTACACAACCATTTACTATCCTTTACCATGCAGTACACAACCATTTACAGTCCTTTACCATACAGTACACAACCATTTACTGTCCTTTACCATACAGTACACAACCATTTACTGTCCTTTACCATACAGTACACAACCATTTACTGTCCTTTACCATACAGTACACAACCATTTACTGTCCTTTACCATACAGTACACAACCATTTACTGTCCTTTACAATACAGTACACAACCATTTACAGTCCTTTACCATACAGTACACAACCATTTACTGTCCTTCACCATGCAGTACACAACCATTTACTGTCCTTTACCATACAGTACACAACCATTTACAGTCCTTTACCATACAGTACACAACCATTTACTGTCCTTTACCATACAGTACACAACCATTTACTGTCCTTCACCATGCAGTACACAAACATTTACTGTCCTTTACCATACAGTACACAACCATTTACTGTCCTTTACCATACAGTACACAACCATTTACAATCCTTTACCATACAGTACACAACCATTTACAGTCCTTTACCATACAGTACACAACCATTTACTGTCCTTTACAATACAGTACACAACCATTTATTGTCCTTTACCATACAGTACACAACCATTTACTGTCCTTTACCATACAGTACACAACCATTTACAATCCTTTACCATACAGTACACAACCATTTACAGTCCTTTACCATACAGTACACAACCATTTACTGTCCTTTACAATACAGTACACAACCATTTATTGTCCTTAACCATACAGTACACAACCATTTACTGTCCTTTATCATACAGTACACAACCATTTACTGTCTTTTATCATACAGTACACAACTATTTACAGTCCTTTACCATACAGTACACAACCATTTACTGTCCTTTACCATACAGTACACAACCATTTACAGTCCTTTACCATACAGTACACAACCATTTACTGTCCTTCACCATGCAGTACACAACCATTTACTGTCCTTTACCATACAGTACACAACCATTTACTGTCCTTTACAATACAGTACACAACCATTTACTGTCCTTTACCATACAGTACACAACCATTTACTGTCCTTCACCATGCAGTACACAAACATTTACTGTCCTTTACCATACAGTACACAACCATTTACTGTCCTTTACCATACAGTACACAACCATTTACAGTCCTTTACCATACAGTACACAACCATTTACAGTCCTTTACCATACAGTACACAACCATTTACTGTCCTTTACCATACAGTACACAACCATTTACTGTCCTTTACCATACAGTACACAACCATTTACTGTCCTTTACCATACAGTACACAACCATTTACAGTCCTTTACCATACAGTACACAACCATTTACAGTCCTTTACCATACAGTACACAACCATTTACTGTCCTTTACAATACAGTACACAACCATTTACTGTCCTTTACCATACAGTACACAACCATTTACTGTCCTTTATCAATACAGTACACAACCATTTACTGTCCTTTATCATACAGTACACAACTATTTACAGTCCTTTACCATACAGTACACAACCATTTACTGTCCTTTACAATACAGTACACAACCATTTACAGTCCTTTACCATACAGTACACAACCATTTACTGTCCTTTACCATACAGTACACAACCATTTACCGTCCTTTACCATACAGTACACAACCATTTACTGTCCTTCACCATGCAGTACACAACCATTTACTGTCCTTTACCATACAGTACACAACCATTTACTGTCCTTTACCATACAGTACACAACCATTTACAGTCCTTTACCATACAGTACACAACCATTTACTGTCCTTTACAATACAGTACACAACCATTTACAGTCCTTTACCATACAGTACACAACCATTTACTGTCCTTCACCATGCAGTACACAACCATTTACTGTCCTTTACCATGTAGTACACAACCATTTACTGTCCTTTACCATACAGTACACAACCATTTACTGTCCTTTACCATACAGTACACAACCATTTACTGTCCTTTACCATACAGTACACAACCATTTACAGTCCTTTACCATACAGTACACAACCATTTACTGTCCTTTACCATACAGTACACAACCATTTACTGTCCTTTACCATGCAGTACACAACCATTTACTGTCCTTTACCATACAGTACACAACCATTTACTGTCCTTTACCATACAGTACACAACCATTTACTGTCCTTTACCATACAGTACACAACCATTTACTGTCCTTTACCATACAGTACACAACCATTTACTGTCCTTTACCATACAGTACACAACCATTTACTGTCCTTTACCATACAGTACACAACCATTTACTGTCCTTCACCATGCAGTACACAACCATTTACTGTCCTTTACCATACAGTACACAACCATTTACTGTCCTTTACCATACAGTACACAACCATTTACTGTCCTTTACCATACAGTACACAACCATTTACTGTCCTTCACCATGCAGTACACAACCATTTACTGTCCTTTACCATACAGTACACAACCATTTACTGTCCTTTACCATACAGTACACAACCATTTACTGTCCTTTACCATGCAGTACACAACCATTTACAGTCCTTTACCATGCAGTACACAACCATTTACTGTCCTTTATTCATACAGTACACAACCATTTACTGTCCTTTACCATACAGTACACAACCATATACTGTCCTTTACAATACAGTACACAACCATTTACTGTGCTTTACCATACAGTACACAACCATATACTTACCATACAGTACACAACCATTTACTGTCCTTCACCATACAGTACACAACCATTTACTGTCCTTTACCATACAGTACACAACCATATACTGTCCTTTACAATACAGTACACAACCATTTACTGTCCTTTATCATACAGTACACAACCATTTACAGTCCTTTACCATACAGTACACAACCATTTACTGTCCTTTACCATACAGTACACAACCATTTACAGTCCTTTACCATACAGTACACAACCATTTACTGTCCTTCACCATGCAGTACACAACCATTTACTGTCCTTTACCATACAGTACACAACCATTTACTGTCCTTTACCATACAGTACACAACCATTTACTGTCCTTTACCATACAGTACACAACCATTTACTGTCCTTTACCATACAGTACACAACCATTTACAGTCCTTTACCATACAGTACACAACCATTTACTGTCCTTTCACCATGCAGTACACAACCATTTACTGTCCTTTACCATACAGTACACAACCATTTACTGTCCTTTACCATGCAGTACACAACCATTTACTGTCCTTTACCATACAGTACACAACCATTTACTGTCCTTTACCATACAGTACACAACCATTTACAGTCCTTTACCATACAGTACACAACCATTTACTGTCCTTTACAATACAGTACACAACCATTTACTGTCCTTTACCATACAGTACACAACCATTTACTGTCCTTCACCATGCAGGTACACAACCATTTACTGTCCTTTACCATACAGTACACAACCATTTACTGTCCTTTACCATGCTAGTACACAACCATTTACTGTCCTTTACCATACAGTACACAACCATTTACTGTCCTTTACCATACAGTACACAACCATTTACAGTCCTTTACCATACAGTACACAACCATTTACAGTCCTTTACCATACAGTACACAACCATTTACTGTCCTTTACAATACAGTACACAACCATTTACTGTCCTTTACCATACAGTACACAACCATTTACTGTCCTTCACCATACAGTACACAACCATTTACAGTCCTTTACCATGCAGTACACAACCATTTACTGTCCTTTATCATACAGTACACAACCATTTACTGTCCTTCACCATGCAGTACACAACCATTTACTGTCCTTTACCATACAGTACACAACCATTTACTGTCCTTTACCATACAGTACACAACCATTTACTGTCCTTTACCATGCAGTACACAACCATTTACAGTCCTTTACCATGCAGTACACAACCATTTACTGTCCTTTACCATACAGTACACAACCATTTACTGTCCTTTACCATACAGTACACAACCATTTACTGTCCTTTACCATACAGTACACAACCATTTACTGTCCTTTACCATACAGTACACAACCATTTACTGTCCTTTACCATACAGTACACAACCATTTACTGTCCTTTACCATACAGTACACAACCATTTACAGTCCTTTACCATACAGTACACAACCATTTACTGTCCTTCACCATACAGTACACAACCATTTACTGTCCTTTACCATACAGTACACAACCATTTACTGTCCTTTACCATACAGTACACAACCATTTACTGTCCTTTACCATACAGTACACAACCATTTACTGTCCTTTACCATACAGTACACAACCATTTACAGTCCTTTACCATACAGTACACAACCATTTACTGTCCTTTACCATACAGTACACAACAATTTACTGTCCTTTACTATACAGTACACAACCATTTACTGTCCTTTACCATACAGTACACAACCATTTACTGTCCTTTACCATGCAGTACACAACCATTTACTGTCCTTTACCATGCAGTACACAACCATTTACAGTCCTTTACCATGCAGTACACAACCATTTACTGTCCTTTATCATACAGTACACAACCATTTACTGTCCTTTACCATACAGTACACAACCATATACTGTCCTTTACAATACAGTACACAACCATTTACTGTCCTTTACCATACAGTACACAACCATATACTGTCCTTTACAATACAGTACACAACCATTTACTGTCCTTTACCATACAGTACACAACCATATACTGTCCTTTACAATACAGTACACAACCATTTACTGTCCTTTATCATACAGTACACAACTATTTACAGTCCTTTACCATACAGTACACAACCATTTACAGTCCTTTACCATACAGTACACAACCATTTACTGTCCTTCACCATGCAGTACACAACCATTTACTGTCCTTTACCATACAGTACACAACCATTTACTGTCCTTTACAATACAGTACACAACCATTTACAGTCCTTTACCATACAGTACACAACCATTTACTGTCCTTTACAATACAGTACACAACCATTTACAGTCCTTTACCATACAGTACACAACCATTTACTGTCCTTTACAATACAGTACACAACCATTTACAGTCCTTTACCATACAGTACACAACCATTTACTGTCCTTCACCATGCAGTACACAACCATTTACTGTCCTTTACCATGTAGTACACAACCATTTACTGTCCTTTACCATACAGTACACAACCATTTACTGTCCTTTACCATACAGTACACAACCATTTACTGTCCTTTACCATACAGTACACAACCATTTACAGTCCTTTACCATACAGTACACAACCATTTACTGTCCTTTACCATACAGTACACAACAATTTACTGTCCTTTACTATACAGTACACAACCATTTACTGTTCTTCACCATGCAGTACACAACCATTTACTGTCCTTTATCATACAGTACACAACCATTTACTGTCCTTTACCATGTAGTACACAACCATTTACTGTCCTTTACAATACAGTACACAACCATTTACTGTCCTTTACCATACAGTACACAACCATTTACAGTCCTTTACCATACAGTACACAACCATTTACTGTCCTTTACCATACAGTACACAACCATTTACTGTCCTTCACCATGCAGTACACAAACATTTACTGTCCTTTACCATACAGTACACAACCATTTACTGTCCTTTACCATACAGTACACAACCATTTACAATCCTTTACCATACAGTACACAACCATTTACAGTCCTTTACCATACAGTACACAACCATTTACTGTCCTTTACAATACAGTACACAACCATTTATTGTCCTTTACCATACAGTACACAACCATTTACTGTCCTTTACCATACAGTACACAACCATTTACAATCCTTTACCATACAGTACACAACCATTTACAGTCCTTTACCATACAGTACACAACCATTTACTGTCCTTTACAATACAGTACACAACCATTTATTGTCCTTTACCATACAGTACACAACCATTTACTGTCCTTTATCATACAGTACACAACCATTTACTGTCTTTTATCATACAGTACACAACTATTTACAGTCCTTTACCATACAGTACACAACCATTTACTGTGCTTTACAATACAGTACACAACTATTTACAGTCCTTTACCATACAGTACACAACCATTTACTGTCCTTTACCATACAGTACACAACCATTTACAATCCTTTACCATACAGTACACAACCATTTACTGTCCTTCACCATGCAGTACACAACCATTTACTGTCCTTTACCATACAGTACACAACCATTTACTGTCCTTTACAATACAGTACACAACCATTTACTGTCCTTTACCATACAGTACACAACCATTTACTGTCCTTCACCATGCAGTACACAAACATTTACTGTCCTTTACCATACAGTACACAACCATTTACTGTCCTTTACCATACAGTACACAACCATTTACAATCCTTTACCATACAGTACACAACCATTTACAGTCCTTTACCATACAGTACACAACCATTTACTGTCCTTTACAATACAGTACACAACCATTTATTGTCCTTTACCATACAGTACACAACCATTTACTGTCCTTTACCATACAGTACACAACCATTTACAATCCTTTACCATACAGTACACAACCATTTACAGTCCTTTACCATACAGTACACAACCATTTACTGTCCTTTACAATACAGTACACAACCATTTATTGTCCTTTACCATACAGTACACAACCATTTACTGTCCTTTATCATACAGTACACAACCATTTACTGTCTTTTATCATACAGTACACAACTATTTACAGTCCTTTACCATACAGTACACAACCATTTACTGTCCTTTACAATACAGTACACAACTATTTACAGTCCTTTACCATACAGTACACAACCATTACTGTCCTTTACAATACAGTACACAACCATTTACAGTCCTTTACCATACAGTACACAACCATTTACTGTCCTTCACCATGCAGTACACAACCATTTACTGTCCTTTACCATACAGTACACAACCATTTACTGTCCTTTACAATACAGTACACAACCATTTACAGTCCTTTACCATACAGTACACAACCATTTACTGTCCTTTACAATACAGTACACAACCATTTACAGTCCTTTACCATACAGTACAAAACCATTTACTGTCCTTCACCATGCAGTACACAACCATTTACTGTCCTTTACCATGTAGTACACAACCATTTACTGTCCTTTACCATACAGTACACAACCATTTACTGTCCTTTACCATACAGTACACAACCATTTACTGTCCTTTACCATACAGTACACAACCATTTACAGTCCTTTACCATACAGTACACAACCATTTACTGTCCTTTACCATACAGTACACAACCGTTTACTGTCCTTTACCATACAGTACACAACCATTTACTGTTCTTCACCATGCAGTACACAACCATTTACTGTCCTTTATCATACAGTACACAACCATTTACTGTCCTTTACCATACAGTACACAACCATTTACAGTCCTTTACAATACAGTACACAACCATTTACTATCCTTTACCATGCAGTACACAACCATTTACAGTCCTTTACCATACAGTACACAACCATTTACTGTCCTTTACCATACAGTACACAACCATTTACTGTCCTTTACCATACAGTACACAACCATTTACTGTCCTTTACCATACAGTACACAACCATTTACTGTCCTTTACCATACAGTACACAACCATTTACAATCCTTTACCATACAGTACACAACCATTTACAGTCCTTTACCATACAGTACACAACCATTTACTGTCCTTTACAATACAGTACACAACCATTTATTGTCCTTTACCATACAGTACACAACCATTTACTGTCCTTTACCATACAGTACACAACCATTTACAATCCTTTACCATACAGTACACAACCATTTACAGTCCTTTACCATGCAGTACACAACCATTTACTGTCCTTTATCATACAGTACACAACCATTTACTGTCCTTCACCATGCAGTACACAACCATTTACTGTCCTTTACCATACAGTACACAACCATTTACTGTCCTTTACCATACAGTACACAACCATTTACTGTCCTTTACCATACAGTACACAACCATTTACTGTCCTTTACCATACAGTACACAACCATTTACTGTCCTTCACCATGCAGTACACAACCATTTACTGTTCTTCACCATACAGTACACAACCATTTACAGTCCTTTACCATGCAGTACACAACCATTTACTGTCCTTTATCATACAGTACACAACCATTTACTGTCCTTCACCATGCAGTACACAACCATTTACTGTCCTTTACCATACAGTACACAACCATTTACTGTCCTTTACCATACAGTACACAACCATTTACTGTCCTTTACCATGCAGTACACAACCATTTACAGTCCTTTACCATGCAGTACACAACCATTTACTGTCCTTTATCATACAGTACACAACCATTTACTGTCCTTTACCATACAGTACACAACCATATACTGTCCTTTACAATACAGTACACAACCATTTACTGTCCTTTACCATACAGTACACAACCATATACTGTCCTTTACAATACAGTACACAACCATTTACTGTCCTTTACCATACAGTACACAACCATATACTGTCCTTTACAATACAGTACACAACCATTTACTGTCCTTTATCATACAGTACACAACTATTTACAGTCCTTTACCATACAGTACACAACCATTTACTGTCCTTTACAATACAGTACACAACCATTTACAGTCCTTTACCATACAGTACACAACCATTTACTGTCCTTCACCATGCAGTACACAACCATTTACTGTCCTTTACCATACAGTACACAACCATTTACTGTCCTTTACAATACAGTACACAACCATTTACAGTCCTTTACCATACAGTACACAACCATTTACTGTCCTTTACAATACAGTACACAACCATTTACAGTCCTTTACCATACAGTACACAACCATTTACTGTCCTTCACCATGCAGTACACAACCATTTACTGTCCTTTACCATGTAGTACACAACCATTTACTGTCCTTTACCATACAGTACACAACCATTTACTGTCCTTTACCATACAGTACACTACCATTTACTGTCCTTTACCATACAGTACACAACCATTTACAGTCCTTTACCATACAGTACACAACCATTTACTGTCCTTTACCATACAGTACACAACAATTTACTGTCCTTTACTATACAGTACACAACCATTTACTGTTCTTCACCATGCAGTACACAACCATTTACTGTCCTTTATCATACAGTACACAACCATTTACTGTCCTTTACCATGTAGTACACAACCATTTACTGTCCTTTACAATACAGTACACAACCATTTACTGTCCTTTACCATACAGTACACAACCATTTACAGTCCTTTACCATACAGTACACAACCATTTACTGTCCTTTACCATACAGTACACAACCATTTACTGTCCTTCACCATGCAGTACACAAACATTTACTGTCCTTTACCATACAGTACACAACCATTTACTGTCCTTTACCATACAGTACACAACCATTTACAATCCTTTACCATACAGTACACAACCATTTACAGTCCTTTACCATACAGTACACAACCATTTACTGTCCTTTACAATACAGTACACAACCATTTATTGTCCTTTACCATACAGTACACAACCATTTACTGTCCTTTACCATACAGTACACAACCATTTACAATCCTTTACCATACAGTACACAACCATTTACAGTCCTTTACCATACAGTACACAACCATTTACTGTCCTTTACAATACAGTACACAACCATTTATTGTCCTTTACCATACAGTACACAACCATTTACTGTCCTTTATCATACAGTACACAACCATTTACTGTCTTTTATCATACAGTACACAACTATTTACAGTCCTTTACCATACAGTACACAACCATTTACTGTGCTTTACAATACAGTACACAACTATTTACAGTCCTTTACCATACAGTACACAACCATTTACTGTCCTTTACCATACAGTACACAACCATTTACAATCCTTTACCATACAGTACACAACCATTTACTGTCCTTCACCATGCAGTACACAACCATTTACTGTCCTTTACCATACAGTACACAACCATTTACTGTCCTTTACAATACAGTACACAACCATTTACTGTCCTTTACCATACAGTACACAACCATTTACTGTCCTTCACCATGCAGTACACAAACATTTACTGTCCTTTACCATACAGTACACAACCATTTACTGTCCTTTACCATACAGTACACAACCATTTACAATCCTTTACCATACAGTACACAACCATTTACAGTCCTTTACCATACAGTACACAACCATTTACTGTCCTTTACAATACAGTACACAACCATTTATTGTCCTTTACCATACAGTACACAACCATTTACTGTCCTTTACCATACAGTACACAACCATTTACAATCCTTTACCATACAGTACACAACCATTTACAGTCCTTTACCATACAGTACACAACCATTTACTGTCCTTTACAATACAGTACACAACCATTTATTGTCCTTTACCATACAGTACACAACCATTTACTGTCCTTTATCATACAGTACACAACCATTTACTGTCTTTTATCATACAGTACACAACTATTTACAGTCCTTTACCATACAGTACACAACCATTTACTGTCCTTTACAATACAGTACACAACTATTTACAGTCCTTTACCATACAGTACACAACCATTACTGTCCTTTACAATACAGTACACAACCATTTACAGTCCTTTACCATACAGTACACAACCATTTACTGTCCTTCACCATGCAGTACACAACCATTTACTGTCCTTTACCATACAGTACACAACCATTTACTGTCCTTTACAATACAGTACACAACCATTTACAGTCCTTTACCATACAGTACACAACCATTTACTGTCCTTTACAATACAGTACACAACCATTTACAGTCCTTTACCATACAGTACACAACCATTTACTGTCCTTCACCATGCAGTACACAACCATTTACTGTCCTTTACCATGTAGTACACAACCATTTACTGTCCTTTACCATACAGTACACAACCATTTACTGTCCTTTACCATACAGTACACAACCATTTACTGTCCTTTACCATACAGTACACAACCATTTACAGTCCTTTACCATACAGTACACAACCATTTACTGTCCTTTACCATACAGTACACAACCGTTTACTGTCCTTTACCATACAGTACACAACCATTTACTGTTCTTCACCATGCAGTACACAACCATTTACTGTCCTTTATCATACAGTACACAACCATTTACTGTCCTTTACCATACAGTACACAACCATTTACAGTCCTTTACAATACAGTACACAACCATTTACTATCCTTTACCATGCAGTACACAACCATTTACAGTCCTTTACCATACAGTACACAACCATTTACTGTCCTTTACCATACAGTACACAACCATTTACTGTCCTTTACCATACAGTACACAACCATTTACTGTCCTTTACCATACAGTACACAACCATTTACTGTTCTTCACCATGCAGTACACAACCATTTACTGTCCTTTATCATACAGTACACAACCATTTACTGTCCTTTACAATACAGTACACAACTATTTACAGTCCTTTACCATACAGTACACAACCATTTACTGTCCTTTACAATACAGTACACAACTATTTACAGTCCTTTACCATACAGTACACAACCATTTACTGTCCTTCACCATGCAGTACACAACCATTTACTGTCCTTTACCATGTAGTACACAACCATTTACTGTCCTTTACCATACAGTACACAACCATTTACTGTCCTTTACCATACAGTACACAACCATTTACTGTCCTTTACCATACAGTACACAACCATTTACAGTCCTTTACCATACAGTACACAACCATTTACTGTCCTTCACCATGCAGTACACAACCATTTACTGTCCTTTACCATGTAGTATACAACCATTTACTGTCCTTTACCATACAGTACACAACCATTTACTGTCCTTTACCATACAGTACACAACCATTTACTGTCCTTTACCATACAGTACACAACCATTTACAGTCCTTTACCATACAGTACACAACCATTTACTGTCCTTTACCATACAGTACACAACAATTTACTGTCCTTTACCATACAGTACACAACCATTTACTGTTCTTCACCATGCAGTACACAACCATTTACTGTCCTTTATCATACAGTACACAACCATTTACTGTCCTTTACCATGTAGTACACAACCATTTACTGTCCTTTACAATACAGTACACAACCATTTACTGTCCTTTACCATACAGTACACAACCATTTACAGTCCTTTACCATACAGTACACAACCATTTACTGTCCTTTACCATACAGTACACAACCATTTACTGTCCTTCACCATGCAGTACACAAACATTTACTGTCCTTTACCATACAGTACACAACCATTTACTGTCCTTTACCATACAGTACACAACCATTTACAGTCCTTTACCATACAGTACACAACCATTTACTGTCCTTTACAATACAGTACACAACCATTTACAATCCTTTACCATACAGTACACAACCATTTACAGTCCTTTACCATACAGTACACAACCATTTACTGTCCTTTACAATACAGTACACAACCATTTATTGTCCTTTACCATACAGTACACAACCATTTACTGTCCTTTATCATACAGTACACAACCATTTACTGTCTTTTATCATACAGTACACAACTATTTACAGTCCTTTACCATACAGTACACAACCATTTACTGTCCTTTACAATACAGTACACAACTATTTACAGTCCTTTACCATACAGTACACAACCATTTACTGTCCTTTACAATACAGTACACAACCATTTACAGTCCTTTACCATACAGTACACAACCATTTACTGTCCTTCACCATGCAGTACACAACCATTTACTGTCCTTTACCATACAGTACACAACCATTTACTGTCCTTTACAATACAGTACACAACCATTTACAGTCCTTTACCATACAGTACACAACCATTTACTGTCCTTTACAATACAGTACACAACCATTTACAGTCCTTTACCATACAGTACACAACCATTTACTGTCCTTCACCATGCAGTACACAACCATTTACTGTCCTTTACCGTGTAGTACACAACCATTTACTGTCCTTTACCATACAGTACACAACCATTTACTGTCCTTTACCATACAGTACACAACCATTTACTGTCCTTTACCATACAGTACACAACCATTTACTGTCCTTTACCATACAGTACACAACCATTTACTGTCCTTTACCATACAGTACACAACCATTTACTGTCCTTTACCATACAGTACACAACCATTTACAGTCCTTTACCATACAGTACACAACCATTTACTGTCCTTTACCATACAGTACACAACAATTTACTGTCCTTTACCATACAGTACACAACCATTTACTGTTCTTCACCATGCAGTACACAACCATTTACTGTCCTTTATCATACAGTACACAACCATTTACTGTCCTTTACCATGTAGTACACAACCATTTACTGTCCTTTACAATACAGTACACAACCATTTACTGTCCTTTACCATACAGTACACAACCATTTACAGTCCTTTACCATACAGTACACAACCATTTACTGTCCTTTACCATACAGTACACAACCATTTACTGTCCTTCACCATGCAGTACACAAACATTTACTGTCCTTTACCATACAGTACACAACCATTTACTGTCCTTTACCATACAGTACACAACCATTTACAGTCCTTTACCATACAGTACACAACCATTTACTGTCCTTTACAATACAGTACACAACCATTTACAATCCTTTACCATACAGTACACAACCATTTACAGTCCTTTACCATACAGTACACAACCATTTACTGTCCTTTACAATACAGTACACAACCATTTATTGTCCTTTACCATACAGTACACAACCATTTACTGTCCTTTATCATACAGTACACAACCATTTACTGTCTTTTATCATACAGTACACAACTATTTACAGTCCTTTACCATACAGTACACAACCATGTACTGTCCTTTACAATACAGTACACAACTATTTACAGTCCTTTACCATACAGTACACAACCATTTACTGTCCTTTACAATACAGTACACAACCATTTACAGTCCTTTACCATACAGTACACAACCATTTACTGTCCTTCACCATGCAGTACACAACCATTTACTGTCCTTTACCATACAGTACACAACCATTTACTGTCCTTTACAATACAGTACACAACCATTTACAGTCCTTTACCATACAGTACACAACCATTTACTGTCCTTTACAATACAGTACACAACCATTTACAGTCCTTTACCATACAGTACACAACCATTTACTGTCCTTCACCATGCAGTACACAACCATTTACTGTCCTTTACCATGTAGTACACAACCATTTACTGTCCTTTACCATACAGTACACAACCATTTACTGTCCTTTACCATACAGTACACAACCATTTACTGTCCTTTACCATACAGTACACAACCATTTACAGTCCTTTACCATACAGTACACAACCATTTACTGTCCTTTACCATACAGTACACAACCGTTTACTGTCCTTTACCATACAGTACACAACCATTTACTGTTCTTCACCATGCAGTACACAACCATTTACTGTCCTTTATCATACAGTACACAACCATTTACTGTCCTTTACCATACAGTACACAACCATTTACAGTCCTTTACAATACAGTACACAACCATTTACTATCCTTTACCATGCAGTACACAACCATTTACAGTCCTTTACCATACAGTACACAACCATTTACTGTCCTTTACCATACAGTACACAACCATTTACTGTCCTTTACCATACAGTACACAACCATTTACTGTCCTTTACCATACAGTACACAACCATTTACTGTTCTTCACCATGCAGTACACAACCATTTACTGTCCTTTATCATACAGTACACAACCATTTACTGTCCTTTACAATACAGTACACAACTATTTACAGTCCTTTACCATACAGTACACAACCATTTACTGTCCTTTACAATACAGTACACAACTATTTACAGTCCTTTACCATACAGTACACAACCATTTACTGTCCTTCACCATGCAGTACACAACCATTTACTGTCCTTTACCATGTAGTACACAACCATTTACTGTCCTTTACCATACAGTACACAACCATTTACTGTCCTTTACCATACAGTACACAACCATTTACTGTCCTTTACCATACAGTACACAACCATTTACAGTCCTTTACCATACAGTACACAACCATTTACTGTCCTTCACCATGCAGTACACAACCATTTACTGTCCTTTACCATGTAGTATACAACCATTTACTGTCCTTTACCATACAGTACACAACCATTTACTGTCCTTTACCATACAGTACACAACCATTTACTGTCCTTTACCATACAGTACACAACCATTTACAGTCCTTTACCATACAGTACACAACCATTTACTGTCCTTTACCATACAGTACACAACAATTTACTGTCCTTTACCATACAGTACACAACCATTTACTGTTCTTCACCATGCAGTACACAACCATTTACTGTCCTTTATCATACAGTACACAACCATTTACTGTCCTTTACCATGTAGTACACAACCATTTACTGTCCTTTACAATACAGTACACAACCATTTACTGTCCTTTACCATACAGTACACAACCATTTACAGTCCTTTACCATACAGTACACAACCATTTACTGTCCTTTACCATACAGTACACAACCATTTACTGTCCTTCACCATGCAGTACACAAACATTTACTGTCCTTTACCATACAGTACACAACCATTTACTGTCCTTTACCATACAGTACACAACCATTTACAGTCCTTTACCATACAGTACACAACCATTTACTGTCCTTTACAATACAGTACACAACCATTTACAATCCTTTACCATACAGTACACAACCATTTACAGTCCTTTACCATACAGTACACAACCATTTACTGTCCTTTACAATACAGTACACAACCATTTATTGTCCTTTACCATACAGTACACAACCATTTACTGTCCTTTATCATACAGTACACAACCATTTACTGTCCTTTACCATACAGTACACAACCATTTACAATCCTTTACCATACAGTACACAACCATTTACAGTCCTTTACCATACAGTACACAACCATTTACTGTCCTTTACAATACAGTACACAACCATTTATTGTCCTTTACCATACAGTACACAACCATTTACTGTCCTTTACCATACAGTACACAACCATTTACAATCCTTTACCATACAGTACACAACCATTTACAGTCCTTTACCATACAGTACACAACCATTTACTGTCCTTTACAATACAGTACACAACCATTTATTGTCCTTTACCATACAGTACACAACCATTTACTGTCCTTTATCATACAGTACACAACCATTTACTGTCTTTTATCATACAGTACACAACTATTTACAGTCCTTTACCATACAGTACACAACCATTTACTGTGCTTTACAATACAGTACACAACTATTTACAGTCCTTTACCATACAGTACACAACCATTTACTGTCCTTTACCATACAGTACACAACCATTTACAATCCTTTACCATACAGTACACAACCATTTACTGTCCTTCACCATGCAGTACACAACCATTTACTGTTCTTCACCATACAGTACACAACCATTTACAGTCCTTTACCATGCAGTACACAACCATTTACTGTCCTTTATCATACAGTACACAACCATTTACTGTCCTTCACCATGCAGTACACAACCATTTACTGTCCTTTACCATACAGTACACAACCATTTACTGTCCTTTACCATACAGTACACAACCATTTACTGTCCTTTACCATGCAGTACACAACCATTTACAGTCCTTTACCATGCAGTACACAACCATTTACTGTCCTTTATCATACAGTACACAACCATTTACTGTCCTTTACCATACAGTACACAACCATATACTGTCCTTTACAATACAGTACACAACCATTTACTGTCCTTTACCATACAGTACACAACCATATACTGTCCTTTACAATACAGTACACAACCATTTACTGTCCTTTACCATACAGTACACAACCATATACTGTCCTTTACAATACAGTACACAACCATTTACTGTCCTTTATCATACAGTACACAACTATTTACAGTCCTTTACCATACAGTACACAACCATTTACAGTCCTTTACCATACAGTACACAACCATTTACTGTCCTTCACCATGCAGTACACAACCATTTACTGTCCTTTACCATACAGTACACAACCATTTACTGTCCTTTACAATACAGTACACAACCATTTACAGTCCTTTACCATACAGTACACAACCATTTACTGTCCTTTACAATACAGTACACAACCATTTACAGTCCTTTACCATACAGTACACAACCATTTACTGTCCTTTACAATACAGTACACAACCATTTACAGTCCTTTACCATACAGTACACAACCATTTACTGTCCTTCACCATGCAGTACACAACCATTTACTGTCCTTTACCATGTAGTACACAACCATTTACTGTCCTTTACCATACAGTACACAACCATTTACTGTCCTTTACCATACAGTACACAACCATTTACTGTCCTTTACCATACAGTACACAACCATTTACAGTCCTTTACCATACAGTACACAACCATTTACTGTCCTTTACCATACAGTACACAACAATTTACTGTCCTTTACTATACAGTACACAACCATTTACTGTTCTTCACCATGCAGTACACAACCATTTACTGTCCTTTATCATACAGTACACAACCATTTACTGTCCTTTACCATGTAGTACACAACCATTTACTGTCCTTTACAATACAGTACACAACCATTTACTGTCCTTTACCATACAGTACACAACCATTTACAGTCCTTTACCATACAGTACACAACCATTTACTGTCCTTTACCATACAGTACACAACCATTTACTGTCCTTCACCATGCAGTACACAAACATTTACTGTCCTTTACCATACAGTACACAACCATTTACTGTCCTTTACCATACAGTACACAACCATTTACAATCCTTTACCATACAGTACACAACCATTTACAGTCCTTTACCATACAGTACACAACCATTTACTGTCCTTTACAATACAGTACACAACCATTTATTGTCCTTTACCATACAGTACACAACCATTTACTGTCCTTTACCATACAGTACACAACCATTTACAATCCTTTACCATACAGTACACAACCATTTACAGTCCTTTACCATACAGTACACAACCATTTACTGTCCTTTACAATACAGTACACAACCATTTATTGTCCTTTACCATACAGTACACAACCATTTACTGTCCTTTATCATACAGTACACAACCATTTACTGTCTTTTATCATACAGTACACAACTATTTACAGTCCTTTACCATACAGTACACAACCATTTACTGTGCTTTACAATACAGTACACAACTATTTACAGTCCTTTACCATACAGTACACAACCATTTACTGTCCTTTACCATACAGTACACAACCATTTACAATCCTTTACCATACAGTACACAACCATTTACTGTCCTTCACCATGCAGTACACAACCATTTACTGTCCTTTACCATACAGTACACAACCATTTACTGTCCTTTACAATACAGTACACAACCATTTACTGTCCTTTACCATACAGTACACAACCATTTACTGTCCTTCACCATGCAGTACACAAACATTTACTGTCCTTTACCATACAGTACACAACCATTTACTGTCCTTTACCATACAGTACACAACCATTTACAATCCTTTACCATACAGTACACAACCATTTACAGTCCTTTACCATACAGTACACAACCATTTACTGTCCTTTACAATACAGTACACAACCATTTATTGTCCTTTACCATACAGTACACAACCATTTACTGTCCTTTACCATACAGTACACAACCATTTACAATCCTTTACCATACAGTACACAACCATTTACAGTCCTTTACCATACAGTACACAACCATTTACTGTCCTTTACAATACAGTACACAACCATTTATTGTCCTTTACCATACAGTACACAACCATTTACTGTCCTTTATCATACAGTACACAACCATTTACTGTCTTTTATCATACAGTACACAACTATTTACAGTCCTTTACCATACAGTACACAACCATTTACTGTCCTTTACAATACAGTACACAACTATTTACAGTCCTTTACCATACAGTACACAACCATTACTGTCCTTTACAATACAGTACACAACCATTTACAGTCCTTTACCATACAGTACACAACCATTTACTGTCCTTCACCATGCAGTACACAACCATTTACTGTCCTTTACCATACAGTACACAACCATTTACTGTCCTTTACAATACAGTACACAACCATTTACAGTCCTTTACCATACAGTACACAACCATTTACTGTCCTTTACAATACAGTACACAACCATTTACAGTCCTTTACCATACAGTACAAAACCATTTACTGTCCTTCACCATGCAGTACACAACCATTTACTGTCCTTTACCATGTAGTACACAACCATTTACTGTCCTTTACCATACAGTACACAACCATTTACTGTCCTTTACCATACAGTACACAACCATTTACTGTCCTTTACCATACAGTACACAACCATTTACAGTCCTTTACCATACAGTACACAACCATTTACTGTCCTTTACCATACAGTACACAACCGTTTACTGTCCTTTACCATACAGTACACAACCATTTACTGTTCTTCACCATGCAGTACACAACCATTTACTGTCCTTTATCATACAGTACACAACCATTTACTGTCCTTTACCATACAGTACACAACCATTTACAGTCCTTTACAATACAGTACACAACCATTTACTATCCTTTACCATGCAGTACACAACCATTTACAGTCCTTTACCATACAGTACACAACCATTTACTGTCCTTTACCATACAGTACACAACCATTTACTGTCCTTTACCATACAGTACACAACCATTTACTGTCCTTTACCATACAGTACACAACCATTTACTGTCCTTTACCATACAGTACACAACCATTTACAATCCTTTACCATACAGTACACAACCATTTACAGTCCTTTACCATACAGTACACAACCATTTACTGTCCTTTACAATACAGTACACAACCATTTATTGTCCTTTACCATACAGTACACAACCATTTACTGTCCTTTACCATACAGTACACAACCATTTACAATCCTTTACCATACAGTACACAACCATTTACAGTCCTTTACCATGCAGTACACAACCATTTACTGTCCTTTATCATACAGTACACAACCATTTACTGTCCTTCACCATGCAGTACACAACCATTTACTGTCCTTTACCATACAGTACACAACCATTTACTGTCCTTTACCATACAGTACACAACCATTTACTGTCCTTTACCATACAGTACACAACCATTTACTGTCCTTTACCATACAGTACACAACCATTTACTGTCCTTCACCATGCAGTACACAACCATTTACTGTTCTTCACCATACAGTACACAACCATTTACAGTCCTTTACCATGCAGTACACAACCATTTACTGTCCTTTATCATACAGTACACAACCATTTACTGTCCTTCACCATGCAGTACACAACCATTTACTGTCCTTTACCATACAGTACACAACCATTTACTGTCCTTTACCATACAGTACACAACCATTTACTGTCCTTTACCATGCAGTACACAACCATTTACAGTCCTTTACCATGCAGTACACAACCATTTACTGTCCTTTATCATACAGTACACAACCATTTACTGTCCTTTACCATACAGTACACAACCATATACTGTCCTTTACAATACAGTACACAACCATTTACTGTCCTTTACCATACAGTACACAACCATATACTGTCCTTTACAATACAGTACACAACCATTTACTGTCCTTTACCATACAGTACACAACCATATACTGTCCTTTACAATACAGTACACAACCATTTACTGTCCTTTATCATACAGTACACAACTATTTACAGTCCTTTACCATACAGTACACAACCATTTACTGTCCTTTACAATACAGTACACAACCATTTACAGTCCTTTACCATACAGTACACAACCATTTACTGTCCTTCACCATGCAGTACACAACCATTTACTGTCCTTTACCATACAGTACACAACCATTTACTGTCCTTTACAATACAGTACACAACCATTTACAGTCCTTTACCATACAGTACACAACCATTTACTGTCCTTTACAATACAGTACACAACCATTTACAGTCCTTTACCATACAGTACACAACCATTTACTGTCCTTCACCATGCAGTACACAACCATTTACTGTCCTTTACCATGTAGTACACAACCATTTACTGTCCTTTACCATACAGTACACAACCATTTACTGTCCTTTACCATACAGTACACTACCATTTACTGTCCTTTACCATACAGTACACAACCATTTACAGTCCTTTACCATACAGTACACAACCATTTACTGTCCTTTACCATACAGTACACAACAATTTACTGTCCTTTACTATACAGTACACAACCATTTACTGTTCTTCACCATGCAGTACACAACCATTTACTGTCCTTTATCATACAGTACACAACCATTTACTGTCCTTTACCATGTAGTACACAACCATTTACTGTCCTTTACAATACAGTACACAACCATTTACTGTCCTTTACCATACAGTACACAACCATTTACAGTCCTTTACCATACAGTACACAACCATTTACTGTCCTTTACCATACAGTACACAACCATTTACTGTCCTTCACCATGCAGTACACAAACATTTACTGTCCTTTACCATACAGTACACAACCATTTACTGTCCTTTACCATACAGTACACAACCATTTACAATCCTTTACCATACAGTACACAACCATTTACAGTCCTTTACCATACAGTACACAACCATTTACTGTCCTTTACAATACAGTACACAACCATTTATTGTCCTTTACCATACAGTACACAACCATTTACTGTCCTTTACCATACAGTACACAACCATTTACAATCCTTTACCATACAGTACACAACCATTTACAGTCCTTTACCATACAGTACACAACCATTTACTGTCCTTTACAATACAGTACACAACCATTTATTGTCCTTTACCATACAGTACACAACCATTTACTGTCCTTTATCATACAGTACACAACCATTTACTGTCTTTTATCATACAGTACACAACTATTTACAGTCCTTTACCATACAGTACACAACCATTTACTGTGCTTTACAATACAGTACACAACTATTTACAGTCCTTTACCATACAGTACACAACCATTTACTGTCCTTTACCATACAGTACACAACCATTTACAATCCTTTACCATACAGTACACAACCATTTACTGTCCTTCACCATGCAGTACACAACCATTTACTGTCCTTTACCATACAGTACACAACCATTTACTGTCCTTTACAATACAGTACACAACCATTTACTGTCCTTTACCATACAGTACACAACCATTTACTGTCCTTCACCATGCAGTACACAAACATTTACTGTCCTTTACCATACAGTACACAACCATTTACTGTCCTTTACCATACAGTACACAACCATTTACAATCCTTTACCATACAGTACACAACCATTTACAGTCCTTTACCATACAGTACACAACCATTTACTGTCCTTTACAATACAGTACACAACCATTTATTGTCCTTTACCATACAGTACACAACCATTTACTGTCCTTTACCATACAGTACACAACCATTTACAATCCTTTACCATACAGTACACAACCATTTACAGTCCTTTACCATACAGTACACAACCATTTACTGTCCTTTACAATACAGTACACAACCATTTATTGTCCTTTACCATACAGTACACAACCATTTACTGTCCTTTATCATACAGTACACAACCATTTACTGTCTTTTATCATACAGTACACAACTATTTACAGTCCTTTACCATACAGTACACAACCATTTACTGTCCTTTACAATACAGTACACAACTATTTACAGTCCTTTACCATACAGTACACAACCATTACTGTCCTTTACAATACAGTACACAACCATTTACAGTCCTTTACCATACAGTACACAACCATTTACTGTCCTTCACCATGCAGTACACAACCATTTACTGTCCTTTACCATACAGTACACAACCATTTACTGTCCTTTACAATACAGTACACAACCATTTACAGTCCTTTACCATACAGTACACAACCATTTACTGTCCTTTACAATACAGTACACAACCATTTACAGTCCTTTACCATACAGTACACAACCATTTACTGTCCTTCACCATGCAGTACACAACCATTTACTGTCCTTTACCATGTAGTACACAACCATTTACTGTCCTTTACCATACAGTACACAACCATTTACTGTCCTTTACCATACAGTACACAACCATTTACTGTCCTTTACCATACAGTACACAACCATTTACAGTCCTTTACCATACAGTACACAACCATTTACTGTCCTTTACCATACAGTACACAACCGTTTACTGTCCTTTACCATACAGTACACAACCATTTACTGTTCTTCACCATGCAGTACACAACCATTTACTGTCCTTTATCATACAGTACACAACCATTTACTGTCCTTTACCATACAGTACACAACCATTTACAGTCCTTTACAATACAGTACACAACCATTTACTATCCTTTACCATGCAGTACACAACCATTTACAGTCCTTTACCATACAGTACACAACCATTTACTGTCCTTTACCATACAGTACACAACCATTTACTGTCCTTTACCATACAGTACACAACCATTTACTGTCCTTTACCATACAGTACACAACCATTTACTGTTCTTCACCATGCAGTACACAACCATTTACTGTCCTTTATCATACAGTACACAACCATTTACTGTCCTTTACAATACAGTACACAACTATTTACAGTCCTTTACCATACAGTACACAACCATTTACTGTCCTTTACAATACAGTACACAACTATTTACAGTCCTTTACCATACAGTACACAACCATTTACTGTCCTTCACCATGCAGTACACAACCATTTACTGTCCTTTACCATGTAGTACACAACCATTTACTGTCCTTTACCATACAGTACACAACCATTTACTGTCCTTTACCATACAGTACACAACCATTTACTGTCCTTTACCATACAGTACACAACCATTTACAGTCCTTTACCATACAGTACACAACCATTTACTGTCCTTCACCATGCAGTACACAACCATTTACTGTCCTTTACCATGTAGTATACAACCATTTACTGTCCTTTACCATACAGTACACAACCATTTACTGTCCTTTACCATACAGTACACAACCATTTACTGTCCTTTACCATACAGTACACAACCATTTACAGTCCTTTACCATACAGTACACAACCATTTACTGTCCTTTACCATACAGTACACAACAATTTACTGTCCTTTACCATACAGTACACAACCATTTACTGTTCTTCACCATGCAGTACACAACCATTTACTGTCCTTTATCATACAGTACACAACCATTTACTGTCCTTTACCATGTAGTACACAACCATTTACTGTCCTTTACAATACAGTACACAACCATTTACTGTCCTTTACCATACAGTACACAACCATTTACAGTCCTTTACCATACAGTACACAACCATTTACTGTCCTTTACCATACAGTACACAACCATTTACTGTCCTTCACCATGCAGTACACAAACATTTACTGTCCTTTACCATACAGTACACAACCATTTACTGTCCTTTACCATACAGTACACAACCATTTACAGTCCTTTACCATACAGTACACAACCATTTACTGTCCTTTACAATACAGTACACAACCATTTACAATCCTTTACCATACAGTACACAACCATTTACAGTCCTTTACCATACAGTACACAACCATTTACTGTCCTTTACAATACAGTACACAACCATTTATTGTCCTTTACCATACAGTACACAACCATTTACTGTCCTTTATCATACAGTACACAACCATTTACTGTCTTTTATCATACAGTACACAACTATTTACAGTCCTTTACCATACAGTACACAACCATTTACTGTCCTTTACAATACAGTACACAACTATTTACAGTCCTTTACCATACAGTACACAACCATTTACTGTCCTTTACAATACAGTACACAACCATTTACAGTCCTTTACCATACAGTACACAACCATTTACTGTCCTTCACCATGCAGTACACAACCATTTACTGTCCTTTACCATACAGTACACAACCATTTACTGTCCTTTACAATACAGTACACAACCATTTACAGTCCTTTACCATACAGTACACAACCATTTACTGTCCTTTACAATACAGTACACAACCATTTACAGTCCTTTACCATACAGTACACAACCATTTACTGTCCTTCACCATGCAGTACACAACCATTTACTGTCCTTTACCGTGTAGTACACAACCATTTACTGTCCTTTACCATACAGTACACAACCATTTACTGTCCTTTACCATACAGTACACAACCATTTACTGTCCTTTACCATACAGTACACAACCATTTACTGTCCTTTACCATACAGTACACAACCATTTACTGTCCTTTACCATACAGTACACAACCATTTACTGTCCTTTACCATACAGTACACAACCATTTACAGTCCTTTACCATACAGTACACAACCATTTACTGTCCTTTACCATACAGTACACAACAATTTACTGTCCTTTACCATACAGTACACAACCATTTACTGTTCTTCACCATGCAGTACACAACCATTTACTGTCCTTTATCATACAGTACACAACCATTTACTGTCCTTTACCATGTAGTACACAACCATTTACTGTCCTTTACAATACAGTACACAACCATTTACTGTCCTTTACCATACAGTACACAACCATTTACAGTCCTTTACCATACAGTACACAACCATTTACTGTCCTTTACCATACAGTACACAACCATTTACTGTCCTTCACCATGCAGTACACAAACATTTACTGTCCTTTACCATACAGTACACAACCATTTACTGTCCTTTACCATACAGTACACAACCATTTACAGTCCTTTACCATACAGTACACAACCATTTACTGTCCTTTACAATACAGTACACAACCATTTACAATCCTTTACCATACAGTACACAACCATTTACAGTCCTTTACCATACAGTACACAACCATTTACTGTCCTTTACAATACAGTACACAACCATTTATTGTCCTTTACCATACAGTACACAACCATTTACTGTCCTTTATCATACAGTACACAACCATTTACTGTCTTTTATCATACAGTACACAACTATTTACAGTCCTTTACCATACAGTACACAACCATGTACTGTCCTTTACAATACAGTACACAACTATTTACAGTCCTTTACCATACAGTACACAACCATTTACTGTCCTTTACAATACAGTACACAACCATTTACAGTCCTTTACCATACAGTACACAACCATTTACTGTCCTTCACCATGCAGTACACAACCATTTACTGTCCTTTACCATACAGTACACAACCATTTACTGTCCTTTACAATACAGTACACAACCATTTACAGTCCTTTACCATACAGTACACAACCATTTACTGTCCTTTACAATACAGTACACAACCATTTACAGTCCTTTACCATACAGTACACAACCATTTACTGTCCTTCACCATGCAGTACACAACCATTTACTGTCCTTTACCATGTAGTACACAACCATTTACTGTCCTTTACCATACAGTACACAACCATTTACTGTCCTTTACCATACAGTACACAACCATTTACTGTCCTTTACCATACAGTACACAACCATTTACAGTCCTTTACCATACAGTACACAACCATTTACTGTCCTTTACCATACAGTACACAACCGTTTACTGTCCTTTACCATACAGTACACAACCATTTACTGTTCTTCACCATGCAGTACACAACCATTTACTGTCCTTTATCATACAGTACACAACCATTTACTGTCCTTTACCATACAGTACACAACCATTTACAGTCCTTTACAATACAGTACACAACCATTTACTATCCTTTACCATGCAGTACACAACCATTTACAGTCCTTTACCATACAGTACACAACCATTTACTGTCCTTTACCATACAGTACACAACCATTTACTGTCCTTTACCATACAGTACACAACCATTTACTGTCCTTTACCATACAGTACACAACCATTTACTGTTCTTCACCATGCAGTACACAACCATTTACTGTCCTTTATCATACAGTACACAACCATTTACTGTCCTTTACAATACAGTACACAACTATTTACAGTCCTTTACCATACAGTACACAACCATTTACTGTCCTTTACAATACAGTACACAACTATTTACAGTCCTTTACCATACAGTACACAACCATTTACTGTCCTTCACCATGCAGTACACAACCATTTACTGTCCTTTACCATGTAGTACACAACCATTTACTGTCCTTTACCATACAGTACACAACCATTTACTGTCCTTTACCATACAGTACACAACCATTTACTGTCCTTTACCATACAGTACACAACCATTTACAGTCCTTTACCATACAGTACACAACCATTTACTGTCCTTCACCATGCAGTACACAACCATTTACTGTCCTTTACCATGTAGTATACAACCATTTACTGTCCTTTACCATACAGTACACAACCATTTACTGTCCTTTACCATACAGTACACAACCATTTACTGTCCTTTACCATACAGTACACAACCATTTACAGTCCTTTACCATACAGTACACAACCATTTACTGTCCTTTACCATACAGTACACAACAATTTACTGTCCTTTACCATACAGTACACAACCATTTACTGTTCTTCACCATGCAGTACACAACCATTTACTGTCCTTTATCATACAGTACACAACCATTTACTGTCCTTTACCATGTAGTACACAACCATTTACTGTCCTTTACAATACAGTACACAACCATTTACTGTCCTTTACCATACAGTACACAACCATTTACAGTCCTTTACCATACAGTACACAACCATTTACTGTCCTTTACCATACAGTACACAACCATTTACTGTCCTTCACCATGCAGTACACAAACATTTACTGTCCTTTACCATACAGTACACAACCATTTACTGTCCTTTACCATACAGTACACAACCATTTACAGTCCTTTACCATACAGTACACAACCATTTACTGTCCTTTACAATACAGTACACAACCATTTACAATCCTTTACCATACAGTACACAACCATTTACAGTCCTTTACCATACAGTACACAACCATTTACTGTCCTTTACAATACAGTACACAACCATTTATTGTCCTTTACCATACAGTACACAACCATTTACTGTCCTTTATCATACAGTACACAACCATTTACTGTCTTTTATCATACAGTACACAACTATTTACAGTCCTTTACCATACAGTACACAACCATTTACTGTCCTTTACAATACAGTACACAACTATTTACAGTCCTTTACCATACAGTACACAACCATTTACTGTCCTTTACAATACAGTACACAACCATTTACAGTCCTTTACCATACAGTACACAACCATTTACTGTCCTTCACCATGCAGTACACAACCATTTACTGTCCTTTACCATACAGTACACAACCATTTACTGTCCTTTACAATACAGTACACAACCATTTACAGTCCTTTACCATACAGTACACAACCATTTACTGTCCTTTACAATACAGTACACAACCATTTACAGTCCTTTACCATACAGTACACAACCATTTACTGTCCTTCACCATGCAGTACACAACCATTTACTGTCCTTTACCGTGTAGTACACAACCATTTACTGTCCTTTACCATACAGTACACAACCATTTACTGTCCTTTACCATACAGTACACAACCATTTACTGTCCTTTACCATACAGTACACAACCATTTACTGTCCTTTACCATACAGTACACAACCATTTACTGTCCTTTACCATACAGTACACAACCATTTACTGTCCTTTACCATACAGTACACAACCATTTACAGTCCTTTACCATACAGTACACAACCATTTACTGTCCTTTACCATACAGTACACAACAATTTACTGTCCTTTACCATACAGTACACAACCATTTACTGTTCTTCACCATGCAGTACACAACCATTTACTGTCCTTTATCATACAGTACACAACCATTTACTGTCCTTTACCATGTAGTACACAACCATTTACTGTCCTTTACAATACAGTACACAACCATTTACTGTCCTTTACCATACAGTACACAACCATTTACAGTCCTTTACCATACAGTACACAACCATTTACTGTCCTTTACCATACAGTACACAACCATTTACTGTCCTTCACCATGCAGTACACAAACATTTACTGTCCTTTACCATACAGTACACAACCATTTACTGTCCTTTACCATACAGTACACAACCATTTACAGTCCTTTACCATACAGTACACAACCATTTACTGTCCTTTACAATACAGTACACAACCATTTACAATCCTTTACCATACAGTACACAACCATTTACAGTCCTTTACCATACAGTACACAACCATTTACTGTCCTTTACAATACAGTACACAACCATTTATTGTCCTTTACCATACAGTACACAACCATTTACTGTCCTTTATCATACAGTACACAACCATTTACTGTCTTTTATCATACAGTACACAACTATTTACAGTCCTTTACCATACAGTACACAACCATTTACTGTCCTTTACAATACAGTACACAACTATTTACAGTCCTTTACCATACAGTACACAACCATTTACTGTCCTTTACAATACAGTACACAACCATTTACAGTCCTTTACCATACAGTACACAACCATTTACTGTCCTTCACCATGCAGTACACAACCATTTACTGTCTTTTACCATACAGTACACAACCATTTACTGTCCTTTACAATACAGTACACAACCATTTACAGTCCTTTACCATACAGTACACAACCATTTACTGTCCTTTACAATACAGTACACAACCATTTACAGTCCTTTACCATACAGTACACAACCATTTACTGTTCTTCACCATGCAGTACACAACCATTTACTGTCCTTTATCATACAGTACACAACCATTTACTGTCCTTTACCATGTAGTACACAACCATTTACTGTCCTTTACAATACAGTACACAACCATTTACTGTCCTTTACCATACAGTACACAACCATTTACAGTCCTTTACCATACAGTACACAACCATTTACTGTCCTTTACCATACAGTACACAACCATTTACTGTCCTTCACCATGCAGTACACAAACATTTACTGTCCTTTACCATACAGTACACAACCATTTACTGTCCTTTACCATACAGTACACAACCATTTACAGTCCTTTACCATACAGTACACAACCATTTACTGTCCTTTACAATACAGTACACAACCATTTACAATCCTTTACCATACAGTACACAACCATTTACAGTCCTTTACCATACAGTACACAACCATTTACTGTCCTTTACAATACAGTACACAACCATTTATTGTCCTTTACCATACAGTACACAACCATTTACTGTCCTTTATCATACAGTACACAACCATTTACTGTCTTTTATCATACAGTACACAACTATTTACAGTCCTTTACCATACAGTACACAACCATTTACTGTCCTTTACAATACAGTACACAACTATTTACAGTCCTTTACCATACAGTACACAACCATTTACTGTCCTTTACAATACAGTACACAACCATTTACAGTCCTTTACCATACAGTACACAACCATTTACTGTCCTTCACCATGCAGTACACAACCATTTACTGTCCTTTACCATACAGTACACAACCATTTACTGTCCTTTACAATACAGTACACAACCATTTACAGTCCTTTACCATACAGTACACAACCATTTACTGTCCTTTACAATACAGTACACAACCATTTACAGTCCTTTACCATACAGTACACAACCATTTACTGTCCTTCACCATGCAGTACACAACCATTTACTGTCCTTTACCGTGTAGTACACAACCATTTACTGTCCTTTACCATACAGTACACAACCATTTACTGTCCTTTACCATACAGTACACAACCATTTACTGTCCTTTACCATACAGTACACAACCATTTACAGTCCTTTACCATACAGTACACAACCATTTACTGTCCTTTACCATACAGTACACAACCATTTACTGTCCTTTACCATACAGTACACAACCATTTACTGTTCTTCACCATGCAGTACACAACCATTTACTGTCCTTTATCATACAGTACACAACCATTTACTGTCCTTTACCATGTAGTACACAACCATTTACTGTCCTTTACAATACAGTACACAACCATTTACTGTCCTTTACCATACAGTACACAACCATTTACAGTCCTTTACCATACAGTACACAACCATTTACTATCCTTTACCATGCAGTACACAACCATTTACAGTCCTTTACCATACAGTACACAACCATTTACTGTCCTTTACCATACAGTACACAACCATTTACTGTCCTTTACCATACAGTACACAACCATTTACTGTCCTTTACCATACAGTACACAACCATTTACTGTCCTTTACCATACAGTACACAACCATTTACTGTTCTTCACCATGCAGTACACAACCATTTACTGTCCTTTATCATACAGTACACAACCATTTACTGTCCTTTACAATACAGTACACAACTATTTACAGTCCTTTACCATACAGTACACAACCATTTACTGTCCTTTACAATACAGTACACAACTATTAACAGTCCTTTACCATACAGTACACAACCATTTACTGTCCTTTACCATACAGTACACAACCATTTACTGTCCTTTACAATACAGTACACAACCATTTACAGTCCTTTACCATACAGTACACAACCATTTACTGTCCTTTACAATACAGTACACAACCATTTACTGTCCTTTACAATACAGTACACAACCATTTACAGTCCTTTACCATACAGTACACAACCATTTACAGTCCTTTACAATACAGTACACAACCATTTACTGTCCTTTATCATACAGTACACAACCATTTACTGTCCTTTACAATACAGTACACAACTATTTACAGTCCTTTACCATACAGTACACAACCATTTACTGTCCTTTACAATACAGTACACAACTATTTACAGTCCTTTACCATACAGTACACAACCATTTACTGTCCTTTACAATACAGTACACAACCATTTACAGTCCTTTACCATACAGTACACAACCATTTACTGTCCTTCACCATGCAGTACACAACCATTTACTGTCCTTTACCGTGTAGTACACAACCATTTACTGTCCTTTACCATACAGTACACAACCATTTACTGTCCTTTACCATACAGTACACAACCATTTACTGTCCTTTACCATACAGTACACAACCATTTACAGTCCTTTACCATACAGTACACAACCATTTACTGTCCTTTACCATACAGTACACAACCATTTACTGTCCTTTACCATACAGTACACAACCATTTACTGTTCTTCACCATGCAGTACACAACCATTTACTGTCCTTTATCATACAGTACACAACCATTTACTGTCCTTTACCATGTAGTACACAACCATTTACTGTCCTTTACAATACAGTACACAACCATTTACTGTCCTTTACCATACAGTACACAACCATTTACAGTCCTTTACCATACAGTACACAACCATTTACTATCCTTTACCATGCAGTACACAACCATTTACAGTCCTTTACCATACAGTACACAACCATTTACTGTCCTTTACCATACAGTACACAACCATTTACTGTCCTTTACCATACAGTACACAACCATTTACTGTCCTTTACCATACAGTACACAACCATTTACTGTCCTTTACCATACAGTACACAACCATTTACTGTTCTTCACCATGCAGTACACAACCATTTACTGTCCTTTATCATACAGTACACAACCATTTACTGTCCTTTACAATACAGTACACAACTATTTACAGTCCTTTACCATACAGTACACAACCATTTACTGTCCTTTACAATACAGTACACAACTATTAACAGTCCTTTACCATACAGTACACAACCATTTACTGTCCTTTACCATACAGTACACAACCATTTACTGTCCTTTACAATACAGTACACAACCATTTACAGTCCTTTACCATACAGTACACAACCATTTACTGTCCTTTACAATACAGTACACAACCATTTACTGTCCTTTACAATACAGTACACAACCATTTACAGTCCTTTACCATACAGTACACAACCATTTACAGTCCTTTACAATACAGTACACAACCATTTACTGTCCTTTATCATACAGTACACAACCATTTACTGTCCTTTACAATACAGTACACAACTATTTACAGTCCTTTACCATACAGTACACAACCATTTACTGTCCTTTACAATACAGTACACAACTATTTACAGTCCTTTACCATACAGTACACAACCATTTACTGTCCTTTACAATACAGTACACAACCATTTACAGTCCTTTACCATACAGTACACAACCATTTACAGTCCTTCACCATGCAGTACACAAACATTTACTGTCCTTTACAATACAGTACACAACTATTTACAGTCCTTTACCATACAGTACACAACCATTTACTGTCCTTTACAATACAGTACACAACCATTTACAGTCCTTTACCATACAGTACACAACCATTTACTGTCCTTCACCATACAGTACACAACCATTTACAGTCCTTCACCATGCAGTACACAACCATTTACTGTCCTTCACCATGCAGTACACAACCATTTACTGTCCTTTACCATACAGTACACAACCATTTACTGTCCTTCACCATGCAGTACACAACCATTTACAGTCCTTTACCATGTAGTACACAACCATTTACTATCCTTCACCATGCAGTACACAACCATTTACACATGACTCAAAATGACAATGAACCTCTGGAAAAATATATCTTAGAAACCAGTGAAGGCTCCTCAGAGGAGGAAGGGGAGGATGTGTATATGTCCTGTGTGTGTGTGTGTGTGTGTGTGTGTGTGTGTGTGTGTGTGTGTGTGTGTGTGTGTGTGTGTGTGTGTGTGTGTGTGTGTGTGTGTGTGTGTGTGTGTGTGTGTGTGTGTGTGTGTGTGTGTGTGTGTGTGTGTGTGTGTGTGTGTGTGTGTGTGTGTGTGTGTGTGTGTGTGTTCTAGCCCTGCAATATGGGCCTTTGTCTATAAATTGCCTTGACACAGAATTTCAAAAATATATAATTTTGAAACATTTAAAAAGTTATCCATTTTAGATAAAACTATAATAAATATATTCACATCAGCAAAACATTTATTTAAACACTGTTTTGTAATGAAGGTCTACAGTAGCCTCCACAGCATTCTATAGGGTAGAACCATGGTGTAGCCAAAGGACAGCTAGCTTCCTCCTCTGGGTACATTGACTTCAATACAAAAACCTAGGAGGCTCACGGTTCTCACCACCTTCCATAGACTTGCACAGTAATTATGGCAACTTCCGGAGGACACCCTCCAACCTATCAGAGCTCTTGCAGCATGAACTGACATGCTGTCCACCCAATCAAAGGATCAGAAAATGAATCTAGTACTGAAAGCATACGCTACAGCTAGCTAGCAGTGCAGTGCATAAAATGTGGTGAGTAGTTGACTCAAAAACAGAGAAAGACAATACTTTTGAACAAATTAATTTCCTGAAAAATGAAGGAGAAGCAAGACAGAGATTGTCATTTTTTTTCACTTTAAGTTTCTTTCACTAAGCTAGCAAATGCCGCTAGCTAGTTTAGCCTACTTAAACACCCTGCTCAAACAGAGAGATGCTATGTTAGCTAGCTGGCTATGACTATCCAACACTGGAACTCTTCCAAGTCAAGGTAAACTTTTTGTTTTACTAATCTACTGACACCAGGGCCCACCGGTGTAACTGCTAAACTGCTGACTGACTGTACACTGTAAAGTTACTGCATGATTGTAGCATGTTTACTAATGCGTTAATTCTATTAGCTGTGTTGACTATGACGTTACTTTAGCTGGAAAGTTTTTGCCTTGTCAAATACAGCTGATGTATTGTGCATTGAAGTCCTCAAACAAAGGGAAAGGGTGCGAGGGGGAGAGTGCATAGATGCGAGAAGTCATACAAGTAATGAAGAAGTAATACAACGTGGCTGCTATTCATTCTGTGGAAAACATTTCTTAAACAGAAGCCAAATCAAATGAAACAGGGATAAACATACCTGAATTTGTCTAATAAAAACTAGTTTTTGCAACTGTTGGACTAATATTTACACCCTAGATCGGCTACATGCGGTCAAGAGTGAGCAAGGCGGTATTGAATGTGTCACTGTCTGTCCATGTGTCACCGTCTGTCACCTAACATTTTTCTCTTGAACAATGTGCACCTATGTTGTAAACTTTCATTCATAGGCTAGGTTGTAGTAACCTCATGATGGGTATAGGGATAATTAGAGTATCATGTATCATGTAGTAGCCTAAACCTATCGCTGTTACATTGAACTGGGTGAATGGAATATGAATGAGAATCATCCAATATGCTGTAATACAAATAAGGCCCTGATCATTGAAGAATAACAGTGTCATCTCTCATGTTAAACGGCACCGACCGCCACTGCTAGAAACCCTGTTAACCTTGACATCTGGATGCAGATCAGTTTGTAAAAGATGAGAAATGTGTGTGGAAATGGGTATCCGTGTTTAAGTGTGTGCAACGGCGATAAGGGAGAATGGGATCTGATAGGAAATGATAAAATACATGCCTTGGTGGATTTTTGTGGGTTTCACAGTGGAGGAGGGAGGATGTTATCTCTGTCTGGTGAGAAGAAGCCATATTGTTTTCTTCCCCAGGAGTCTTCCCTGAGGACTGACTGTTTCGGGCCCCTGTCCCCCTCCTCTCTCTGTGCAGCTCAGTACTGGCCAAAACCATTTTTTAACCATTTTTCACCAACTCTCATAAGTGGACACATTTATCAGTAGGGTATAATGTTATTTTCTGTTGGATTATCTGCATTGCGTTATCTTCTTTCATTATCTACTTGTGAAACCATATTACTCTGGGCAGCACAGCACATGTCATTATTACAAGCTTATCCTCCTCTAAAATATTGAACCCAGGTATAAAAAATTACATTAGGACTGAAAAAACACTTAGTTGTTCTAGGAACATGGGAGATTAAAATGATATTTCATACAAAAATGTTTGGTTGTCTTTTGGTTTAAGTTGGCACTATGTTATTGTGGAACGGTTGTAGTTCTAAGTTGTATGTTGGTTGTTGAATGGTTGCTGTGATAGACCTGGCTGTGTGGTAGTCAGGCAGGGTGTGTGTGTATCTAAGGCCTGGTGTGACTCTGATCACTGCTCTGCTATTTTCCTGTCTCATTAGAATATATTGATTGGGCCATCTGTAAACCATTTATCTCTTCCAAAAGGCTGTTACAACAGACCTCCCATCCCACGGACTCTCCCCCTTGATTGTCTCTCAGACAACATACACATGTATGGTCTCTCTCATATAAGTTCAAAATGGGTTTTAAAATATCTCACTTTTAGTTGAAAGAATTTACAACTAAATAATTCAATCAACAACCAGACTCATCCACTGTCATGTGAAGAGATGGACCATGGACAGTGACAAAAACACACACACACACACACGCACGCACGCACGCACGCACGCAGTCTTGTACAGCTAACCTTGTGGGGACATACAATTCAGTCCCATTCAAAATCCTATTTTCCCTAACCCCTAACCCTAAACCTAACCCTAATCCTAACCCGTACTCCTACCCTAACCCTAACCCTAACCTTAACCCTAACCCTAACCCTAACCCTAACCCAAAAACCTAAACTTTATCCTAACCCTAATTCTAACCTTAACCCTAAACCCCCTAGAAATAGCATTTGACCTTGTGGGGACTAACAAAATGTCCCCAGTTGGTCAATTTTTACTTTGTTTACTATTCTTGTAGGGACTTCTGGTCCCCACAAGAATAGTTAAACACGTCCACACACACACACACACACACACACACACACACACACACACACACACACACACACACACACACACACACACACACACACACACACACACACACACACACACACACACACACACACACACACACACTCCTGAACAGGCGCTAACACACACTGTGTGTGAGTAAAATACAAAACTCTACCACTCTCTGCGAACAAAACACTATCTAATGCTCTGTTTAGTGTCTAAAACTCCCTCCAAATAATGAAACCAATTATTGCATTCATATACAGAAGAATGCCTCCTCCAAAATAATCTGCTTATCTGGTGCTGCCTCCATGTGTGTATGTTTGTATGTGTGTGTGTATGTTTCTATGTATGTATGTATGTATGTGTGTGTGCGTGTGTATCTGCCCATCACCATAAACTGCAGCCTGATATCCCCAAAGCAGGGGTCTGGCACATCTGCGAGCCCCTGATATTATTTAGACACATGCGAGTGTTGTCAGCATAATGCGTCATCATCATGATTGACTTGTTCCTGAGGATCCTAGCAGTAAGGCCTTCTTAAAGGATTACCCCGGTCTTGGACCACTGCCCATGGTACAGTAGACCTCCACAGACACACACACACACACACACACACACACACACACACACACACACACACACACACACACACACACACACACACACACACACACACACACACACACACACACACACCACAAACACACACACACACACACACACACACACACACACATGCGCGCAGACACACACGCAGACACACCCACACACACACACACACAGTACATCTCCACCAGACATCTCTTCTTTGTGTTGACTGCCTTTTACAGCCTCTTTGTTTCCTCTCTTGTCTCCATTCTTCATTCAAATCCCTTTTCTCCTTAGACAACCATTGTCAGTCAGCCATTTGCAAGAAAGAGAGAGGGAGAAAAAAGAGAAAGTAAGGGAGAGAAAGAGAAAGGGAGGTAGACAGAGAGAGTGTGAGGAAGAGAGTGTGGGAAAGAGAGAGAGCGGTAAAGTGATAGAGCGGGAAAAGAGAGGAACGAAAGAGAGGCATACCACGAGAGGCGTGTTCGCACCCGCCCCTTAAAGTGAGGAGAGTTGGTATCCAACTTGAGGGAGTCTTCCTGAAAGTGGCAACAGAGCTCCAGCTCCAAGTTTGACGGTAACATTCTGCGACATCTCCATTTCGCACGTAAGGAGAGGTTGAAGGGTGGCGTTCGATATCCCGCGGTGACCTCTTCACGTCGTACGTAAGTGCGGGAGCCACGGCAGATGGTGGAAAATTGGCACCGTTGCCTAGACCATATGGAGCATATGCAAGGGGTTTCTGTGGAGAGGTGGGAGGCTGGGGCGCGAGCTGAGGACTGGCGCCCGCGGAGTCTGCCAGGGCAGGCAACTGACATTGGCGCGGACGTGAGGGTACAAGCGAGCCCAGCCTTTGCTGAGTCTCCGTCACTTTGACAAACCACAGGACACACACAGAGGGGCCTGGGAGAAACTGCGAAGTGATGTACTACTTCAGATCAGTCACTCATATATAGGGTGACATTTTGATGCTGAAACAATTGCTGCAGAGATGTTAGGAACAATTAGCGAACTATGCAAAAGGTACCAGCATTGGATTAAAACATTTTTAAGTATACATTTGTGTTACTATGCATGCATGTGTGTGCGTGTGTGTGTTCACTATATCCCATACTACTCCATGGTTTGAGGCCAGCAGTCATTATGTGTGATGCAGTGCTATAAAGCATGGTTGGACAGAGCAGAGCAGATAGGAGTGAGGAATACGGATGGGCATGTATTGAGTGAGACTGCAACAGGCTCATAGATCTCCTGTAGCAGAAGCGCTGTAGGCCTGTCATACAGGCTGTTTGACTGAGTGTCCACACGTGCATGCACGCAGTCACACACACACAGCCTCTTATTTTCCTTTCACTCTCCCTATCACTCCCCCTCACCTCCACCGACAAATCACGTCCCCCCCACCATAACACTCCCCCTCCGCCTCCCTCCCTCCAATACTGTCCCTTTCTCTCTCAGATCAGGCTGTCTGTGCACAACTCTTGCGCTGAAAATCCTTCAGTGGGATGGATGAACGTGCACAACCCATTCATCATCACCCTTATCCTCCACCCCCACCACTGTTTTTATATCAGCCAGCAGTCAACCTGACAACTGATATCCCAGTCTCTCTCTCTCTCGCTCTCTCTCTCTCTCCCCCCTTTTTTTTCTTCTCCCAGTCTCAAACACTCTGTCACTCCCCATTTTTTTCATCCCTCTCCCTCTCCCTCTCCCTCTCCCACTCCCTCTCCCACTCCCTCTCTCTATCTCTGGGGTGTACCGTAGGGAGTGGCACCTTCGGAACAGGCTGTAAAAAGAGCCTATAAAAAGACCAACACGGAGAACAAAGGGTAATGATGAAATTTAACTGCTTGCCTCCATGCACCTGGGGTCTGCATGGCCCTCGTGTGTGTGTGTGTGTGTGTGTGTGTGTGTGTGTGTGTGTGTGTGTGTGTGTGTGTGTGTGTGTGTGTGTGTGTGTGTGTGTGTGTGTGTGTGTGTGTGTGTGTGTGTGTGTGTGTGTGTGTGTGTGTGTGTGTGTGTGTAAATGTGTGTGTGTGGCGTGGGTGCTGAACCAGAACTGGCCTGCGAGGGGTCAACGTCATGGCAGGGCCGGGAGAGTTATCTCTTTCTAAAGATGAACTATAGATTCGGTAGGAGACTAAAATACACCTCCATAAAATGCGACCGACAAGGAAAATTTTATAAAAGTGGGGGACTGAGAGAGATGGAATAAATAAGTTGAGTGACAAGAGTGATACTGCAATTGAATCCCTTTGGAAACTTTGATGGAAGTCTGAATAATTTACGCAAAACAGTTTTATGTATAATTTCTAAAATGGCTAAATATTGTTTAACATACAGTACCAGTCAAAAGTTTGGACACACCAACTCATTCCAGGGTTTTTCTTAATTTGTATTATTTTCTACATTGTTGAATAATAATGAAGACATCAAAACTATGAAATAACACATATGGAATCATGTAATAACCAAAAAAAGTGTTAAACAAATCATAAAATATTTTATATTTGAGATTCTTCAAAGCAGAAACCCTTTGCCTTGATGACAGCTTTGCACACTCTTGGCATTCTCTCAACCAGCTTCATGAGGTAGTCACCTGGAATGCATTTCAATTAACAGGTGTGCCTTGTTGGAAAACCAAGTCCATATTATGGCAAGAACAGCTCAAAAAGCAAAGAGAAACAACAGTCCATCATTACTTTATGACATGAAGGTCATTCAATAGAGAACATTTTAAGAACAATGAACTTTTCTTCAAGTGCAGTCGCAAAAACCATCAAGCGCTATGATGAAACTGGCTCTCATGAGGGCTGCCACAGGAATGGAAGACCCAGAGTTACCTCTGCTACAGAGGATACGTTCATTAGAGTTACTGTACCAGCTTCAGAAATTACAGCCTAAAAAAGTGCTTCACAGAGTTCAAGTAACAGACACAGCTCAACATCAATTGTTCAGAGAAAACTGCGTGAATCAGGCCTTCATGGTCGAAATGTTGCAAAGAAACTACTACTAAAGGAGACCAATAATAATAAGAGACTTTCCTGGGCCAAGAAACACAAGCAATGGACATTAGACCGGTGGAAATCTGTCCTTTGGTTTGATGAGTCCAAATTAGTGATTTTCGGTTTCGACTGCCGTGTCTCTGTGAGATGCAGAGTAGGTGAACGGATGACCTCTGCATGTGTGAAGCATGGAGGAGGATGTGTGATGTGTGGGAGTGCATTTCTGGTGATTTATTTCAAATTCAAGGCACACTTAACCAGCAGTGAGAATAGTGACAATGCCAAGAGAGTAGAGAGAATGCCAAGAGTGTGTAAAGCTGTCATCAAGGCAAAGGGTGGCTACCTTGAAGAATCTCAAATATAAAACATTTTTTGATTTGTTTAACACTTTTTAGGTTACTTCATGATTCCATGTGTTATTTCATAGTTTTGATGTCTTCATTATTATTCTAAAATGTAGAAAATAGTAAAAAGAAAGAAAAATCATTGAATGAGTAGATGTGTTCAAACTTTTGACTGTGTCACAACTTCTGCCAAAGTCGGTCCCTCTCCTTGTTCGGACGGCGTTCGGCGGTCGACGTCACCGGCCTTCTAGCCACCGCCAATCCACTTTTAATTTTCTATTTGTTTTGTCTTTGTCTTACACACCTGGTTTCACTCACCCAATTACTTGTTTATTATTTAACCCTCTGTTCCCCATGTTTGTTTGTGAGTGATTGTTCGTTGTACATCGGTCCGTTATTGTGGGCTCGCTATATTGCATAGTATTTTGTATATTTTGAGTAAAGTACGTTGATTACTCATATCTGCTGTCCTGTGCCTGACTCTCTGTCCTGCGCCTGACTCTCTGTCCTGCGCCTGACTCTCTGTCCTGCGCCTGACTCTCTGTCCTGCGCCTGACTCTCTGTCCTGCGCCTGACTCTCAGTCCTGCGCCTGACTCTCTGTCCTGCGCCTGACTCTCTGTCCTGCGCCTGACTCTCTGTCCTGCGCCTGACTCTCTGTCCTGCGCCTGACTCTCTGTCCTGCGCCTGACTCTCAGTCCTGTGCCTGACTCTCTGTCCTGCGCCTGACTCTCAGTCCTGCGCCTGACTCTCTGTCCTGCGCCTGACTCTCTGTCCTGCGCCTGACTCTCTGTCCTGCGCCTGACTCTCTGTCCTGCGCCTGACTCTCAGTCCTGTGCCTGACTCTCTGTCCTGCGCCTGACTCTCTGTCCTGCGCCTGACTCTCTGTCCTGCGCCTGACTCTCTGTCCTGCGCCTGACTCTCTGTCCTGCGCCTGACTCTCTGTCCTGCGCCTGACTCTCTGTCCTGCGCCTGACTCTCTTACAGACTGGTACTGTATGTGTATGCTGCCTTAATATTGTTTTACAAGTTGTATTGAGGGCCAGAATGTGAAACAATTCTGACCACTGACTGTAAGTCGTTCTGGATAACAGTGTCTGCTATATAACTTATTTTCTATTCTTCTGGATTATGTGTGTATTTATTAGATGTTTTATTGCTGAGTATTACTGCACTGTTGGAACTAGAAACACAAACATAAACCAATACTTTATTTTTTAAATATTTTTTATTTAACCTTTATTTAACTAGACAAGTCAGTACACTTTGATTTGATTAGATTTAATTTGATTTGCTAAATGAAATGAAAGTAATTTAAAATGTACAATCCCATAAAGGTTTAGTGCACTTATGTCCATTCTGTGTTTCTCTGCCTCCTGTTGGTAGATAGGGCTGTTTTCTTGTGTCTGTGTCTGTGCCTATATCTGTGTGTGTGTGTGTGTGTGTGTGTGTGTGTGTGTGTGTGTGTGTGTGTGTGTGTGTGTGTGTGTGTGTGTGTGTGTGTGTGTGTGTGTGTGTGTGTGTGTGTGTGTGTGTGTGTGTGTGTGTGTGTGTGTGTGTGTGTGTGTGTGTGTGTGTGTGTGTGTGTGTGTGTACATATACAATCACTGTCTGTGTCTGCGTGGGTTGTGTGTGTCAGTCAAAGCCTATTTTCAGTTCAGTGTCTGGCCTCTGCCCAGTGCTCTCCCCATGCCCTTGGGCTCAAACGCAGGCATGCCCACACCTCTCCCCACGGTGCCCCCCTCCTCCCGCCTCCCACCTGGCCAGGGCCGCAGCCTCTCAGCCTGGCATCCTGGCTTGGAAAATCACCCATTGATGGAATTGCCGGGCTGGAGGACGAAAAGAGAGGGAAAGAGAGGGAGAGGAGGGACCAGTAGAGAAGAAGAAAAGGAGGGACAAGGAGAGAAGAGGAAGCGAAGGGACCAGAAGAGAAGTGGAAGAGGAGGGAAAGAGAAGGGGGAGGAGGGACATGGAGAGAAGTGGAAGAGGAGAGACCAGTAGAGTAGAGGAAGAGGACGGACTAGGAGAGAAGAGGAAGAGGAGGGACCAGAAGAGAAGAGGAAGAGGAGGGACCAGAAGAGAAGTGGAAGAGGACGGACTAGGAGAGAAGAGGAAGAGGAGGGACCAGGAGAGAAGTGGAAGAGGAGGGACCAGGAGAGGAATAGAAGGGACCAGGAGAGAAGAGGAAGTGGAGGGACCAGGAGAGAAGAGGAATAGGAGGGACCAGGAGAGAAGAGGAAGAGGAGAGACCAGGAGAGAAGTGGAAGAGGAGGGACCAGAAAAGAAGAGGAATAGGAGGGACCAGGAGAGAAGAGGAATAGGAGGGACCAGGAGAGAAGAGGAAGTGGAGGGACCAGGAGAGAAGTGGAAGAGGAGGGACCAGAAAAGAAGTGGAATAGGAGGGACCAGGAGAGAAAAGGAATAGGAGGGACCAGGAGAGAAGAGGAAGTGGAGGGACCAGGAGAGAAGAGGAAGTGGAGGGACCAGGAGAGAAGAGGAATAGGAGGGACCAGGAGAGAAGAGGAATAGAAGGGACCAGGAGAGAAGAGGAAGTGGAGGGACCAGGAGAGAAGGGGAATAGGAGGGACCAGGAGAGAAGAGGAATAGGAGGGACCAGGAGAGAGTGGGAAGTGGAGGGACCAGGAGAGAAGAGGAAGTGGAGGGACCAGGAGAGAAGAGGGAGAGGAGGGACCAGGAGAGGAATAGGAGGGACCAGGAGAGAAGAGGAAGAGGAGGGACCAGGAGAGAAGAGGAAGTGGAGGGACCAGGAGAGAAGAGGAAGAGGAGAGACCAGAAGAGAATAGGAAGTGGAGAGAAAGAGAAGGGGGAGGAGGGAAAGAAGGGGGAGTGTGGCAGGACCTGACACAGACAGGGCCTCAATTTCTTACCCACAACCCCAGGCCATAAACCAAGGTAGAGCTCCAACCACGACCCTAGCCCCAGGCCTAATCCCAAACCAGTATACAGTTCCAGCCCTGAGCCTGGAGTACCCCTTCATCTCTCCAACTCCCTAAGCACCACAGAGTAGACAGACTGGGCCAGATAGCACCAATATTTCATCTGTATTTTCATTCCTTTATTTTTCCATCGATCGAACGAACGACTGACACAAACACACACAGTATTTCTCATATGTGTTCAGACATATGTGTCTCATCCAACATACTGAAATACATTTAAAATTTCCCCAATATTGCCGCCATCAGTCCAAACACCAAGCAAAAATCCCTCTCTCTGGGAATGTAATGACCATACCATTCCAGCCCTAATTCCAATCCCATGTAACCCACACCATGCATAAATTACTTCCTCTATCCTCAAATGGCTTATTACTAAAAGGATTATGGGACACACATACAAACACAAACATGCTCATCCTCATTAGCACCATATAAAGCCCCTCTGATGCAGTGGTGGAGGGGCCCCTATAGAGAGACTGAGAGCAGTCAGTTAGCACAAACACCAAAAGGGCCAAACCATAGAGAATGATAGAGGACTCTAGTGCCCAAAAGCCTTTAAGACTTTCACTATTTTGAAGTGGTCAACTGGGTGGGACTTCCTATGGGTTAAGGAAGGATCACATAATTCCATCTGGGTCACCAGGAGGGATCAGCCAATGAATTATAATCAGGAAACTGCAGGTGGCAGTAAATCACCAACCTTGGCTTTATATTTTCAAACAACACACTTTAAGTTTGTTTACCAACTCTTAGTCGTAGAAGTCGTATAAGAAGAAAATGGACTACTTCAAAATGGAGATGGCCTCAATGGCACTGCCCGTGCGCTAAGAGATGCCTTAATGGGACAGATACAAAGAAGAGTCCTCTATCATTCTCTATGGGCCCAACACACACAAACACACACACAAGCTCACTGAGTGGCGTTATAATGCCACGACACTGAGAGTGATCAATAGAGGGGGTGAGTGAGAAAGAGAGTCGGAAGGGAGAGGGGTAGGAGAGACAGAGTGGGAGGAGGGGAGACGCGGTAGGAGAGAGAGTCGGGACGGAGGGATGTAGAGGAGAGAAACTGCAGGTGGGGATGATCTGAGGGATGGAGAGAAGGAGAAAGTAAAATACAGGAGAAGAAGAAAGAAAGAGGTGGGTAAGAGCGAAAGAGAGAGCTATTTAATGAAAGGAGAATAGGAAGAGCAGGAGGGAGGAGGGTAGACTGGGCACTACTGCCAACATAACTGGCACAGAGCACAGGCCCCCTCTTGCTTTTTGGATCTGCCAATTCCAATGTAATAACAGATAAATAGAGAGGACTCATCAGGACACAAACAGCTTAGGCTTGCCAAAGGGGAGAAAGAGGAGAAAAAGAGAGAGAGACAGAGACAGAGTGACAGAAAGAAAGAGAGGGAGCCGATAGTTGTTGGCTGTTAGCTGGCGCCGGGCTCTCCGCTGGAGCCCTGCACTCCAGCCCCACTGTCACAGTGAATGATAAAGCAGACAGATTGCCTCTGAAATGGCTGACTCCCCGATCCCCCGGCTAGCCCTGGAGGTCAACTCAAGAGTGCCTCTTTAGCCATTCACCAGTTAATGTGCCATTTTGTTTTCTTGCGAACCTCGAGGAGAATTTATCGCAATGTGCAGTGGATCTGTGCAAATACTAATAAAATGCTCTTTTGCTGCAATTTGCTGCATTGTCCACTGTGGAGATGGACTACTCATAGCGTTGGATAGCCTCCCCTGCCAAGGCGGCTTGTAGATGTTCACAGAGACCCCCCTCCCCTGTTATTGGCCTAACTAACACTCCCACCAAATACCCACTCACCCCCACGACCACTGTTAAACTACTTTGTTTCTCAATTCAATTCAGTTTTCAATTAAAGGGCTCTCTCTATCTGTGTCTTTCCATGTCTACTAATAGTACGCTAGCAACAATATCGTTTTTATATTTATTTAACTAGGCAAGTCAGTTAAGAACAAATTCTTATTTTCAATGACAGCCTAGGAATAGTGGGTTAACTGCCTTGTTCAGGAGCAGAACAACAGATTTTGTTAGCTCTGGGATTTGATCTTGCAACCTTCTGGTTACTAGTCCAACACTCTAACCACTAGGCTACCTGCCACCCCAGTTAAGTCATGAATGGAGAAAATGGGAAAGAGGGGAGGAAAGGAGAGGAGTAAGACGGGGGAGTAGACAGAGAGACAGAGACAAGCAGAGGAAGAGAGGCAGGGAGAATGAAAGAACAGGAGAGTATAGTAAATGTGTGGTTTGGATCCAGCTGTAGTGTGAGCAGGCAGGCAGGCCAGCCAGCCAATAGGAGGGTTAGCAGGGCGGCCTCTCCTCTCCTAGGGCTGGCCACACACTAATTACCCAGGTTTTGTTCAGGAAATTATCTCTGCTGTTTCACAGCAAATTAACCATGAAAATCAACAAACCAAAAAATAGAGCAGAAATCGTTGGCGGAGGTTTCCCGTCATCTCTCTCGCTCTCTCGCTCTCTCGCTCTCTCTCCCCCCTCTCGCTCTCCCTCTCTCTCTCTTTCTCTCTCTCTCTCTTTACCTTCCTAATGCTCAAACTAAGAGCCCTTTTCTTTATCGCCTAAGTCTTTACTTGTTGCAAAAAGAGAGACAGAAAGCATTGTGCATGCTGCAAGGTTGTGATAGGCTGTCAGTATTGATGCCAGGATCTTAATTGGCTCGTGAGAGGTATCATCAACATAGCTACTTATCCATTCCAAACATGTACGAGCAATTTGAATTAGCACACAGGACAGGAATCCACTATCTGAATACAAAAAGGAGAGAAAGGGAGAGAACGAGAGAGAGAGAGAGAGAGAGAGAGAGAGAGAGAGAGAGAGAGAGAGAGAGAGAGAGAGAGGAGGAGAAAGTGTGGGTAAGAAGAGGTGAGCATGATGTAGATGGTAGATGGTAGCTAGACTTCTTCATGTCTCTCTCTCTCTCTCTCTCTCTCAATTCAATTTTTTTTTTTTTCAATTCAAGGGGCTTTATTGGCATGGGAAACATGTGTTAACATTGCCAAAGCAAGTGAGGTAGGTAATATACAAAAGTCAAATAAACAATAAAAATGAACAGTAAACATTACACATACAGAAGTTTCAAAACAATAAAGACATTACAAATGTCATATTATATATATGCAGTGTTGTAACAATGTACAAATGGTTAAAGCACACAAGTTAAAATAAATAAACATAAATATGGGTTGTATTTACAGTGGTGTTTGTTCTTCACTGGTTGCCCTTTTCTTGTGGCAACAGGTCACAAATCTTGCTGCTGTGATGGCACACTGTGGAATTTCACCCAGTAGATATGGGAGTTTATCAAAATTGGATTTGTTTTCGAATTCTTTGTGGATCTGTGTAATCTGAGGGAAATATGTCTCTCTAATATGGTCATACATTGGGCAGGAGGTTAGGAAGTGCAGCTCAGTTTCCACCTCATTTTGTGGGCAGTGTGCACATAGCCTGTCTTCTCTTGAGAGCCATGTCTGCCTACGGCGGCCTTTCTCAATAGCAAGGCTATGCTCACTGAGTCTGTACATAGTCAAAGCTTTCCTTAAGTTTGGGTCAGTCACAGTGGTCAGGTATTCTGCCACTGTGTACTCTCTGTTTAGGGCCAAATAGCATTCTAGTTTGCTCTGTTTTTTTGTTAATTCTTTCCAATGTGTCAAGTAATTATCTTTTTGTTTTCTCATGATTTGGTTGGGTCTAATTGTGCTGTTGTCCTGGGGCTCTGTGGGGTGTGTTTGTGTTTGTGAACAGAGCCCTAGGACCAGCTTGCTTAGGGGACTCTTCTCCAGGTTCATCTCTCTGTAGGTGATGGCTTTGTTATGGAAGGTTTGGGAATCGCTTCCTTTTAGGTGGTTGTAGAATTTAACGGCTCTTTTCTGGATTTTGATAATTAGTGGGTATCGGCCTAATTCTGCTCTGCATGCATTATTTGGTGTTCTACGTTGTACACGGAGGATATTTTTGCAGAATTCTGCATGCAGAGTCTCAATTTGGTGTTTGTCCCATTTTGTGAAATCTTGGTTGGTGAGCGGACCCCAGACCTCACAACCATAAAGGGCAATGGGCTCTATGACTGATTCAAGTATTTTTAGCCAGATCCTAATTGGTATGTTGAAATTTATGTTCCTTTTGATGGCATAGAAGGCCCTTCTTGCCTTGTCTCTCAGATCGTTCACAGCTTTGTGGAAGTTACCTGTGGTGCTGATGTTTAGGCCGAGGTATGTATAGTTTTTTTGTGTGCTCTAGGGCAACGGTGTCTAGATGGAATTTGTGGTCCTGGTGACTGGACCTTTTTTGGAACACCATTATTTTGGTCTTACTGAGATTTACTGTCAGGGCCCAGGTCTGACAGAATCTGTGCAGAAGATCTAGGTGCTGCTGTAGGCCCTCCTTGGTTGGTGACAGAAGCACCAGATCATCAGCAAACAGTAGACATTTGACTTCGGATTCTAGTAGGGTGAGACCGGGTGCTGCAGACTGTTCTAGTGCCCGCGCCAATTCGTTGATATATATGTTGAAGAGGGTGGGGCTTAAGCTGCATCCCTGTCTCACCCCACGACCCTGTGTGAAGAAATGTGTGTGTTTTTTGCCAATTTTAACCGCACACTTGTTGTTTGTGTACATGGATTTTATAATGTCGTATGTTTTACCCCCAACACCACTTTCCATCAATTTGTATAGCAGACCCTCATGCCAAATTGAGTCGAAGGCTTTTTTGAAATCAACAAAGCATGAGAAGACTTTGCCTTTGTTTTGGTTTGTTTGGTTGTCAATTAGGGTGTGTAGGGTGAATACATGGTCTGTTGTACGGTAATTTGGTAAAAAGCCAATTTGACATTTGCTCAGTACATTGTTTTCATTGAGGAAATGTACGAGTCTGCTGTTAATGATAATGCAGAGTATTTTCCCAAGGTTACTGTTGACGCATATTCCACGGTAGTTATTGGGGTCAAATTTGTCTCCACTTTTGTGGATTGGGGTGATCAGTCCTTGGTTCCAAATATTGGGGAAGATGCCAGAGCTAAGGACGATGTTAAAGAGTTTTAGTATAGCCAATTGGAATTTGTTGTCTGTATATTTGATCATTTCATTAAGGATACCATCAACACCACAGGCCTTTTTGGGTTTGAGGGTTTTTATTTTGTCCTGTAACTCATTCAAGGTAATTGGAGAATCCAATGGGTTCTGGTAGTCTTTAATAGTTGATTCTAGGATTTGTATTTGATCATGTATATGTTTTTGTTCTTTATTCTTTGTTATAGAGCCAAAAAGATTGGAGAAGTGGTTTACCCATACATCTCCATTTTGGATAGATAATTCTTCGTGTTGTTGTTTGTTTAGTGTTTTCCAATTTTCCCAGAATTGGTTAGAGTCTATGGAGTCTTCAATTACATTGAGCTGATTTCTGACGTGCTGTTCCTTCTTTTTCCGTAGTGTATTTCTGTATTGTTTTAGTGATTCGCCATAGTGAAGGCGTAGACTCAGGTTTTCCGGGTCTCTATGTTTTTGGTTGGACAGGTTCCTCAATTTATTTCTTAGATTTTTGCATTCTTTATCAAACCATTTGTCATTGTTGTTCATTTTCTTCGGTTTTCTATTTGAGATTTTTAGATTTGATAGGGAAGCTGAGAGGTCAAATATACTGTTAAGATTTTCTACTGCCAAGTTTACACCTTCACTATTGCAGTGGAACATTTTACCCAGGAAGTTGTCTAAAAGGGATTGAATTTGCTGTTGCCTAATTGTTTTTTGGTAGGTTTCCAAACTGCATTCCTTCCATCTATAGCATTTCTTAATGTTACTCAGTTCCTTTGGCTTTGATGCCTCATGATTGAGTATTGCTCTGTTCAAGTAGACTGTGATTTTGCTGTGGTCTGATAGGGGTGTCAGTGGGCTGACTGTGAACGCTCTGAGAGACTCTGGGTTGAGGTCAGTGATAAAGTAGTCTACAGTGCTACTGCCAAGAGATGAGCTATAGGTGAACCTACCATAGGAGTCCCCTCGAAGCCTACCATTGACTATGTACATACCCAGCGTGCGACAGAGCTGCAGGAGTTGTGACCCGTTTTTGTTGGTTATGTTGTCATAGTTGTGCCTAGGGGGGCATATGGGGGAGGGAATGCTGTCACCTGCAGGCAGGTGTTTGTCCCCCTGTGTGCTGAGGGTGTCAGGTTCTTGTCCAGTTCTGGCATTTAGGTCGCCACAGACTAATACATGTCCCTGGGCCTGGAAATGATTGATTTCCCCCTCCAGGATGGAGAAGCTGTCTTTATTAAAGTATGGGGATTCTAGTGGGGGGATATAGGTAGCACACAGGAGGACATTTTTCTCTGTTAAGATAATTTCCTTTTGAATTTCTAGCCAAATGTAAAATGTTCCTGTTTTGATTAATTTAATGGAGTGAGTTAGGTCTGCTCTATACCAAATTAGCATTCCCCCTGAGTCCCTTCCCTGTTTCACACCTGGTAGTTTGGTGGATGGGACTACCAGCTCTCTGTAACCTAGAGGGCAACCAGTGGGTCCGTCTCCGCTATACCATGTTTCTTGCAGGATGACAATGTCTGCATTACCGATTTCTTTGGTGAAGTCCGTGTTCCTGCTCTTTAGGCCAAAGGCAGATGACCTCAGGCCTTGGATATTCCAGGATGATATAGTGAAGGCTTTTTGTTCCATAAAGTGTCCAATGTTGTTGGCCGTGTGGTTTGGCCTCAGGCCAGTAAGTGTGAGCAGAGCCTGCTGAGCATCTGGTACATGCCGTTGGCTTGGGCGAGTGTAAGAGTGGGGGTTGGGCCTGTTTGCCCGCTCACTACCTGGGCGTATGTGTGACTTCCATGTTGATGCTCTCTTTGCGGGGGTGGGGTGCATGGGGTGGGCAGGAGTGGCATAGGTCTGATCTGAGGGGGCCTAAATGGGGTGTGGGCATGGTTGATGTGGGGGGGTGTTGATTGGTTGGGGTGGGGGTGTGGATGTGTCTGGGGGTGCTGTGGTCTGGATGTAAGTCCTCTTGGCGTGGGTCCTCTATGTGTAGGTCCACGGGGGGGTCCTGCAGGTCTTGGAGGGTGTCTCGCTGGTCTGGGTGGGGTGTCTATTGATCTGTTGCTCCTGTGTGAAGTGTTGGGGCTGCGTTTGAGAGCGATGTCCTTTAGAGTCCGGACAAAGGTGGGCACTGCTGCCTTATAGAGGTGGACCTGGTCATAGAGGCTGTTCAAGTCCAGGGTGGAGTGGTGGGCCAGGAAAACATTTGGTTTTGAGGCACAGTCACGGGAAATGCTTGCGTTTACCCGCTGTATTGTAGCAGGGTGGAAGTCTTTTCGTGGTAGCAGGGTGGAGATAACCACTTGTGCATTGGGGAAAGTAGAAGAAGCTTTTTCAATCACTCCCTTCAGTGCTGTGGCCACCCTTTCCTGCTTTGCTCTCAGGTCGTTTGTGCCTGTGTGTATTATTATGTGGCTAGGTGAGCCTAGTTTGTCCTCAGACAGAAGGTCTAGGGCGCGCTGGGTGTTTGGACACCAGAGTTTAGACACACTGTGTTTGGGAAAAAGTTTTTTTTCTTCTATATATTTCCCATTTGAGTCCATAAGGAGAACAATCTGTGTCTTGTGTTTGTTCTCAGTGGGTGTGGGGGGGTTGTCAGGAGGGCTATCAGGGTGGCTGACAGGGGGGGTGCTCAGGGGGGGTGAGAGCTGCTGGGCTTGGGTTTTTTCTTTTGTCTGTTCTGCTGTGATGTTGACTCTATGGTCAGGGTCTGGTGTGGACTGTTCTGCTGTGGTGTCGAGACTTTTGTCCGGTGCTGAGGTGGGCTGTTCTGCTGGCGTCTCTGTGGGGATGGCCACCTCCCTAGTGGGTTGTTCTCTGTCACATGCCATCCCCCTCAACCTCTCCTCCAGCAGTCTGATCCTCTCCTCCATCCCCCTCTCCCTCTCCTCCAGCAGTCTGATCCTCTCCTCTAGTGCTTTGTTCTGCTCCTGCTTCTGCTCTTTCTCCTGTTGAAGTTGTCTCACCACTGTCCAGAGTGCAGATATGTCTCTCTCCACCTCCAGCTCTCCTGGTCTGGTTAAGGGGTTGTTGTGCTGGACTGTTGTCTGGGTCTGTGCTGACTGGAGTGTAATCACCTGCTGTTCCAGCTCCACCTGCCTTACCTCCAGCTGGGTGAATTTATCCTTCATTTCAATGAGGGAGAAGTGCTCTGTACTGGGAGGTTGACTGTCTGCTGAGGGTTGCTCGTCTGTGGGGTTATATGATGAAGAGGTCTGGTCTGACCCGCTTGGGGTGGGGGTATCTTTATCAAGGGAGAGCTTCTCCTGCTGGGCTAATTCTTTGATTAGGTGAAAGTCCAGCTGAAACTGTTTGGGGTTGCCCTGTACCAATACTGTTCCAGACTTATATAGATTTATGTTAGCTGACTCAGAGTCCTCGTTGTCAAGTATCCTGAGTTTCCACCCCTCGTTAACCCCCCCTCTCTTAACAGAGGGGTAGTGTGCTAATATAGCACTGTGCCATGCCAGGGGATGGTTTGTGTGGAAGATAAGGTTGCTGATGTTCCCATTTTTGTAATAGTCAGCAAAAAGTGTCTCTTGATTTTCCATAAGGAGCTTCATTTTGTGCTCTTTTCTTGCCTTATCATTCTTTACACTCACAGGGTACTGTATTTTAATTACCTCTGAACAGCAGGAGGGAGCTTCTAAGGCCTCTCCATTTGGTTGGGGTAGACTATTCGACTCTCCTGCCATTGTTGGGCTAATGGTCTTTGACACCTCTCACTTGACACGTCAGTGCTAGTTGAAGCTGTATCAAGTCAGTTACAGTTGAATACAGTTGAAGCTGTATCTCTCTCAGTTCCACAAAAAATCCAAGTTTAACTAACTCTAAATCTATCTTTTTTAAAGAAAATGCTGAAAAATGCAGGAGCTCATCTGATCATCTGATCATGACCTCTCTCTCTCTCTCTCTCCTTGTTAGCTAGCTAGCTTCTTTCAGGAGAGTCCCTAGCAACTGCCTAGCAACAGGTAAACAACTTAGCTAGCTAAGAAAATTGTATAATTTTACTTTTTTCGAAAGCCTTTCTTCTTTGTTTGCTGCTTGTTTGGTCTCCTAATCAGTCTTGCAGTTTTCTTTTGCTTTTTTTCGATATACTTTCCTCTAAAAACCATGTAAAATTCAATATTTTTAGGAGCTCATCTTTTCAGCTGTTGCTGCTTAATTTGGAACTCCGGAACTCTCTCTCTCTCTCTCTCTCTCTCTCTCTCTCTCTCTCTCTCTCTCTCTCTCTCTCTCTCTCTCTCTCTCTCTCTCTCTCTCTCTCTCTCTCTTTCTCTCTCTGCCTGTCTCTTTCTCTGCCTGTCTCTCTCTCTGCCTGTCTCTTTCTCTCTCTGCCTGTCTTTCTCTCTCTCTCTCTCTCTCTCTCTCTCTCTCTCTCTCTCTCTCTCTCTCTCTCTCTCTCTCTCTCTCTCTCTCTCTCTCTCTCTCTCTCTCTCTCTCTCTCTCTCTTTCTCTCCCTACCGCTCTCTCTCTCAATCTCTCTCTCTCTCTCTCTCTCTCTCTCTCTCTCTCTCTCTCTCTCTCTCTCTCTCTCTCTCTCTCTCTCTCTCTCTCTCTCTCTCTCTGCCTCTCTCTTTCTCTCCCTGCCTCTCTCTTTCTCTCCCTGCCTTTCTCTCTCTCTACCTGTCTCTTTCTCTCCCTGCCTCTCTCTCTGCCTGTCTCGCTCTCTCTGGCTCTCTCTTTCTCTCCCTGCCTCTCTCTCTGCCTGTCTCTCTCTCTCTCTCTCTCTCTCTCTCTCTCTCTCTCTCTGCCTCTCTCTGTCTCTCTCTCTGCCTCTCTCTCTCTCTCTGCCTCTCTCTCTGCCTCTCTCTCTCTCTCTGCCTCTCTCTCTGTCTCTCTCTCTCTCTGCCTCTCTCTCGCTCTGCCTCCCTCTCTCTGCCTCTCTCTCTGGGAGTGATGTGTTTTGTCAGGAGTGTCTGTTTGGTGGCAGGGCGAGGGTTAATCCTCGACCTTGAGTGTGTTAGTGGAGACTGAACACAGTGCTCAGCTGTGGGCCCTGCATGGGCCTATTAACACCTTTCACTCAACCCTACCATGGTCCACCACTGCTAACATTACTGACACACACACGCACGCTTGCACGCACGCACGCACACATACGCACGCACAAACATGCACACACGCACGCACGCACACACGCACAAACGCACACACACACACACACAGGGATGCACACACACACACACACACACACACACACACACACACACACACACACACACACACACACACACACACACGTACGCTTGCACGCACACACACACACACACACACACACACACACACACACACACACACACACACACACACACACACACACACACACACACACACACACACACACACACACACACACACACACACACACACACACACACCCTGGGAGGTATAGTGTGGTGTGGATTAGGAGAAGAGTAGAGCCTGAGGGCAACCTCAAGGATCCTGGACCAGGCCCAGGAATTAGACAGCACACACACACAGACACACATTAACATTTTCCTTCCTCACAGTAACACAATACAACAAACACTCACATTGTATGCCACACAAACAAACACTCACACATGCAGTGCATTCGGAAAGTATTCAGACCCCATTTTTCTGCATTTTGTTACGTTACAGCCTTATTCTAAAATGTTTTACATTGTTGTTGTCTTTTCCTCTTCAATCTACACACAATACTTCATAATGTCAAAGAAAAGACTGCTTTTTACAAATGTTTGCTAATGTATTAAATAGAAAAGACTGAAATATGACATTTACATAAGTATTCAGACCCTTTACTCAGTACTTTGTTGAAGCACCTTCGACAGAGATTACAGCCTTGAGTCTTCTTGGGTATGACGCTACAAGCTTGGCACACCTGTATTTGTTGAGTTTCTCCCATTCTTTGCAGATCCTCTCAAGCTCTGTCCGGTTGGATGGGGAGCGTCGCTGCACAGCTATTTTCATGTCTCTCCAGAGATGTTTGATTGGGTTCAAGTCCGGGCTCTGGCTGGGCCACTCAAGGACATTCAGAGACTTGTTCCGAAGCCACTCTTGCGTTGTCTTGGCTGTGTGCTTAGGGTCGTTGTCCTGTTGGAAGGTGGACCAGGTTTTCATCAAGGATCTCTCTGTACTTTGCTCCGTTCATCTTTACCTCAACCCTGACTAGTCTCCCAGTCCCTGGTGGACTCCAATCAAGTTGTAGAAACATATCAACGAGGATAAATGGAAACAGGATGCACCTGAGCTCAATTTTGAGCATCATAGCAAAGGGTCTGAATACTTATGTGAATAAAGTATTTCAGTTTTTTATTTGTAATACATTTGCACAAATTGTCATGATGGGGTATTGTGTGTAAATTGATGTGGAAAAATGTATTTAATTTATTTTAGAATAAGGCTGTAATGTAACAAAACGTGAGAAAAGTCAAGGGGTCTGAATACTTTCCAAATGCATATACGCCCACCTAGAACCAGTGTGACTAATAACACTCTTACACTTTTTAACAATCACTTTGGCACTAATTTCAGAACCTTGTGGTCCTTTTTCAAAACTCTAGACACAAAACTCAAAACGGTCATCACTTGTAACACAGGCTGTCCAATGTTCAGAACATTGCATTGTGCATTCAAATCTTTAAAGAAACCTTGCACTTGCAGAATCATTGGTTCAAATAACTAATTTATCATGAAATACCATAGGACCATTCATTTAGATCACCCACAAACAAGATACTGATAGTTTCACTGTGTAGTTGTTCGTACAATCATTAAATATTGTAGTACAAAATATGTGATACATGTTTCATTATGCTACTACACGTAAATACATCACTGTAAAAGGACTAGTAGAGAGAATACTACAGACAAAGTGGAATCATTGAACAAAATATGACATTTATTGATGAAATACAATAAAATCACAACATCGGTTTCTTTGAATCAAAGCAAAAATAATTAGCTACAAAAACGAAAAAACAGTTAAAGGTCAACTGCAGTGTTCCTCACCTGGCTTACTGTAAGAAGCAAAACAAAAGGTTGATTACTGTACTGCTATATTTCCATCAACCCTGTCTTGTGGATTTGGCCACAGGCTCTCATCCACATCACAATGGATGTTTTCATTAGCCAAACATCTTGGGAAGAATCTTCGGGCATGGCGAATCCAGGCCTGACACTGGTCTGCCGTGATGTCATTGCATGCGTCATCCATGGCTTGGAGAAGGGTCTCTTGTTCGTGAGGGCGCCTATCATATACCTTCCACCTCCATGTGGAGAAAAATTCCTCAATCGGGTTAAGGAAAGGAGAGTATGGGGGTAAGCACAGGGTGGTAAATTGTGGATGGGCCTGAAACCATGCTTGCACCATTTGAGCATGGTGGAACCTGACATTATCCCACACAATGACATAGGTCATGCCATCAGCTCTACAGACCTGATTTAGCTCATCAAGGACGGTTACATTCGAACAGCGAATCATGTGGCTGCCTGCAACTCAATATATACAGTATATAGAGTAGAGAGCTTTAGATGTTGTTTGACCAAACATTAGAACAGGCAAGATGAGTAATCTAAGCAACTTTGACCATGGTATGATTGTTGATGCCACACATGGTGATTTCAGCATCTCAGAAACAGCTGCCTTCCTGGGATTTTTACGCACTACAGTCTCTAGAGTTTACAGAGAATGGTGCGAAAAACAAAACACATTCAGTGAGCGGCAGTTCTGTGGGCAAAACCACCTTGTTAATGAGAGAGGTCAGAAGAGAATGTCCAGACTCATTCAAGCTAACAGAAAGGCCACAAACGCTCAAATAACAGCTGTTTAAAACAGTGGTGTGCAGAAGGGCATCTCTTAACGTACAACACCGTGAATAATTCAGGCTGTTGTGGAGGCAAAAGGGGGTCCTACCCAGTAATAGATAGGTGTACCTAATAAAGTGGCTGGTGAGTGTACAGTAATGTCAAATCTGAAAACATGGTCTGGAAAAGTGGTACAAGGGACCATAGAAACTGTGTCTGATAAAGAATGATGATGAAATATTACATCCATAGATAAAGAAGTCCAATTGGTTCATGTTCCACGGTAATTGGTGTCAATGGATCTCGTTATCCTGAAACTTTCATGATCTAAACATGGAATATTGTTCGTCAGTTTCCGTAAAACTATGCATTAAGAGTAACGCAACAGTTATCATTTTGAGCAGTTGTATCAATTGATAGTTAGATCATTGTAATGAAATGAATAGACAGTCATTTCAGATGTAATGTGTGAATTGCATTTTGAAATGGTAATACTTTGATGTTAAGTTGTGTCATTTGGAACAGGTGATTTTAGTTCAATGAACAAATGATCTTAGCTTTATGTGTATTGTATCAAAGCAATTGGAAAAAGTGTTAGAGTTTTGAAAAATTTGCATTTTGATCATTGAAGAGTTTTGTGTCTAGAGTTTTGAAAAATGACATCAAGGTTCCGAAATTAGTGCCAAAGTGATTGTAAAAAATTGTAATAACCCTTACCTTAATCATAACCCTAACCTTAATCCTAATCCTAACCTTAATCCTAACCCTAACATTAGACTAAGGCCAAAGAGCTCTTGTACTTCCACATGAGTTTAAATTATATAGTCCATCCCAGCTTGGCCATGTAGTGACTGGGAGAGGAGGAGCTCATTGTTTTAGACAGAGGATGTGGGTCAGATCATTCTGGAGGGGATCCCTGGTCTGGTCCTCGCCACCCAACGCAACTGAGACACCCTGACCTAACAGACCCAGAGGACATGAGGATGAGCGAAGGAGAGGAGAGGGAAAAGGAGGAGATGTATAGATGTGCTATACCCAAATGACAAGCCCCCTGGTCCCATGGCAAGCCGTCGTTAATGACCCATGCCCACATTACAGGATGAAAGATCCCTACTGTCCGAGAGACGCCGCCCCGCCTGGCAGCTGGAATTCTTCATTAGGTCTGCTCTGTGTGTGTGTGTGTGTGCGTGTGTGTGTGCGCGTGCGTGTGCGTGTGCGTGTGTGCGTGTGTGTGTGTGTGTGTGTGTGTGTGTGTGTGTGTGTGTGTGTGTGTGTGTGTGTGTGTGTGTGTGTGTGTGTGTGTGTGTGTGTGTGTGTGTGTGTGTGTGTGTGTGTGTGTGTGTGTGTCTGGGGGCGGCACCAACCCAGACACAGCCTTAGGGTACTCACTGTAGGACAGGTGAACAAGCGTTAGTATGGTCCAGGACTAGCCTTCTATAGACATTCTAACACTACGATCTGTGGAACACAGTCCTAGGAGTTATCCAACATGTTTGTGACTTATTTTGTCATGCTACCCCATAGTAGCACAAACAATCTGCCCAATAAGACGCTTGGAAATCGTTCTCAAAGTAGCAACAACGTATAAATGTATTATCTTCACCCCACCAAATGGAATTTATCTCATGCATATCTCGCCATCTTAATTGAATACAGCGAGTAACTGCGTGAAAAAAATATTTTGAAAGAATCGTCTTATCTTATCAGAGGCATCATCTTATTTGGAGATATCGCATTCTAAACTGGCGGATGCAGCAAGGCGCTCCGTTTGAGGGCATTCTCTGTGTGGGTTTTGTTGGACTTTTCACCAGAGATGCGACACCGGATCCCTCCTCCCCATGTCAACTTTTAAAGGAGCGTTCCTTAAATGTTAATTGGCATTCATGAAGTTAATAGATTTTTTATTAAGTGACCAATTATCAGATTAGAAATGATGTTAATTACCAAATTGCAGAGATACTTACTTAAAATATTGTCCAAATGTTTAAAAATGACTGTTGAAAACCCATTCTAAGGGATCTAATAGACAGCGATAATTACTTACGAAGTAAATTTTTCTTGCTACGGACAGTATCAAGAAGTTCACAAGTGCTCATTGACAATTATTAAAACCTTAATTAAATATAGATGGTTGTTTGTTAATTGAATCTATTTGGGGCCATCAGAGTTCTAGTATTATTATTCTGAGGTATTGGGACACAGTGGGTAGATGTTGGGCTTAGGCACAGATCTAGGATCAGATCATCTTCCAAAAATGTAGGGTGAAATGCAAAACAGACCCTAGATCTAGGGGTGCCATTTCATTCTAATGCATGGGGGTATAGTATAAACAATATATAGTAAATCCAGGTCTTAGCCTAATGATTAAAGCAGTATGATGGTACAGAGCAGGGAGAGCTTGTGTGTGTGTGTGTGTGTGTATGTGTGTGTGTGTCTGTGTGTGTGTGTCTGTGGCATATTGTTAAGATGTGTGAAATGTTCAACGCTCTCTTGCTGATGTGTAAGATAGTGTGCAGCTGTAGATAAAGGCCACACATTCAGATTGTGTCTTATCTGCCTCTGTTGCAGCTTGGGTGAGACAGTGTGAATACCCTGGCCAGAGTGGAACACACACACACACACACACACACACACACACACACACACACACACACACACACACACACACACACACACACACACACACACACACACACACACACACACACACACACACACACACACACACACACACACAGACTGTGTTAATCTGCATTTAACCATGCGCTGTAATAGACACCCCCAGACAGTTTAACCCACTCAGCAGAGCGAAAATGATAGAAACAGAGCTATAGATAGATAAATGGTAGGACTGGTGTCCCTTCATGAACAGCCCCATGGTTCTCAGTAGACACCCCGACTCCTTCCCTCCCTCCTTCCCACACACAAACACACACACACAACCACTCCCCATCATGGCTCTTCATCCAGAACCTTTCCCTGGTCATGGCCCGCACGACTCAACGGCCCAATGCCCAGGATTGAGGCGGTTAGTGGGGCCTAGGGGTGGTACAGATGTAGGATCTTAATTTGAGCCAGTTTGCAACGGCAGGATTATAATCCTGCAGCAACAGGAAATGTGAACTATTATGTGGATTATAATTAATAGACATTTTTGTAAGGGAAAACCAAGTCTGAAATTTCTAAGTGGACATGACAAACTTCAGAAGCCTTTTTAAACCTCAAATACACTACAGGTTTTACATTTATTTCATTGCAGAAAAGTTCTCCTGCAGCAAGGTGATCAAATTAAGATCCTACATCGGTAGCAGGACTGGGGTGCATGATCACCATGGTGGACCATGGTAGAGCACATCCTCCGCCACCCCAGTCCTGCTGTGTTGGGAGGTTCCCACACACCTAGTGGTGTTCAGTAGACAGAGACCCATCCATCAGGACGCTTACTGATTTACCTAAATGCTCCTTGCCACCTTCCCCTCCCTTCCTTCCTTCCTTCCTCCCTCCCCCTCACTCACTCACTCACTCACTCACTTCTGGTGTGTTAACCTGTCAAAAGACAAAGGGGTCTTGAACTGATCAGGTTCAAGCTTTCTCCCAGAGTCCCACACCTTCTTTGGTGAAGACAACCTGAAAAATGTACTGCTATGATGCTACACTTAGGCATGCCATGTTTGGTGGCACAACACCAATCAACACACCCCACATACACCATCGCACACACCGAAACACACCCGACACACTGCACCCTCCCTCGTCACCCACCCCTGTCCAGGAGGATGTCCACATGTGAGCGAGCAGTGTGGATTAGAGGATGAGGCTGGGAGTAGGGGAGCAGGGCGGGCGAGAACCGAGAGAGAGGGAGAAGGAGAGAGAGAGGGAGAAGGAGAGAGAGAGGGAGAAGGAGAGAGAGAGGGAGAAGGAGAGAGAGAGGGAGAAGGAGTGAGAAGAGAAAGAGGAAATAGAGCAGACACTAGACCGGGGCGCGTCCTGTCACGCCATTAAACAGTGTGTCGAACATCCCATTTCCCCCTCGCACTTCCTCCTGCTCACCCCCTCGCACCCTAATCCCTTTATGCCAAATTCACTCAAGAGTAAGCATGTGTGAAATTGCGGACTTTCTAATACACATGCTGTGGTCTGGGCCGGCCCTAGAGGTGACTGTGGGATACTGCAGGGTGCCTACAACAGACAGAGAGACTGCAGAGGTGAATCATGTCATAATCAACGATGTTTAACCACCCTTCTTAGCCTGGAAAAATGGCTTCCATCGTATATCTACATGCAGGCTAGACAATGTCCATGTTTGAAGAAAGACACATTTTGAGGACACACAGTGTCTTTGGAAAGTATTCAGACCCCTTGACTTTTTCCACATTTTGTTACGTTACAGCCTTATCCTAAAATTGATTAAATAAAAAAAAAATCCTCAGCAATCTACAATACCCCATAATGACAAAGCAAAAAAAAAAGGTTTTCAACATTTTTGCAAATGTATTAAAAATAAAAAACAGAAATACATTATAGACATAATTATTCAGACCCTTTATTATGAGATTCAAAATTCAGCTCAGGTGCGTCCTGTTTCCATTGATCATCCTTGAGATGTTTCTACAACTTGATTGGAGTCCATCTGTGGTAAATTAAATTCATTGGACATGATTTGGAAATGCACACACCCATCTATATAAGGTCCCACAGTTGACAGTTCATGTCAGAGCAAAAACCAAGCCATGAGGATCGAAGAGCTCCGAGACAGCATTGTGTCAAGGCACAGATCTGAGGAAGGGTACAAAAAAATGCATGCAGAATTTTTTTTTTTTTTGTACCTTTATTTAACTAGGCAAGTCAGTTAAGAACAAATTCTTATTTTCAATGACGGCCTAGGAACAGTGGGTTAACTGCCTGTTCAGGGGCAGAACGACAGATTTGTACCTTGTCAGCTCGGGGATTCGAACTTGCAACCTTTCGGTTACTAGTCCAACGCTCTAACCACTAGGCTACCCTGCCGCCCCTGCCGCCCCAGGTCCCCAAGAACACAGTGGCCTCCATCATTCTTAAATTGAAGAAGTTTGTAACTACTAAGACTCTACCTAGAGCTAGCCGCCTGGCCCAACCGAGCAATCTGGGGAGAAGGGCCTTCGTCAGGGAGGTGACCAAGAACCTGATGGTCACTCTGACAAAGCTCCAGAGTTCCTCTGTGGAGATGGGAGAAACATCCAGAAGGACCACCATCTCTGTAGCACTCCACCAATCAGGCCTTTATGGTAGAGTGGCCAGACGGAAGCCACTCCTCTGTAAAAGACATATGACAGGCCATTTGGAGTTTGCCAAAAGGCACCTAAAGACTCTCAGACCATGAGAAACAAGATTCTCTAGTCTTATGAAACAAAGATTGAACACTTTGGCCTGAATGCCAAGCGTCACATCTGAAGGAAACCTCACACCATCCTTACAGTGAAGCATGGTGGTGGCAGCATCATGCTGTGGGATGTTTTCAGCGGCAGGGACTGGGAGACTAATCAGGATCAAGGCGCAGCTGAACGGAGCAAAGTACAGAGAGATCCTTGATGAAAACCTGCTCCAGAGCGCTCAGGACCTCAGACTGGGGCAAAGGTCCACCTTCCAACAGGACATCGACCTTAAGCACACAGCCAAGACAACGCAGGATTGGCTTTGGGACAAGTCGCTGAATGTCCTTGAGTGGCCCAGCCAGAGCCCGGACTTCAACCCGATCGAACATCTCTGGAGAGACCTGAAAATAGCTGTGCAGCAAAGCTCCTCATCCAACCTGACAGAGCTTGAGAGGACCTGCAGAGAAAAATGGGAGAAACTCCCCAAATACAGGTGTATCATCCCAAGCTTGTAGCGTCATACCCAAGAATAATTGATGCTATAATCGCTGCCAAAGGTGCTTCAACAAAGTACTGAGTAAAGGGTCTGAATATTTATGTAAATTTTATATTTTTTATAAATTAGCAAAAAAAGTTTAAACCTGTTTTTGCTTTGTCAGTATGGGATATTGTGTGTAGATTGATGAGGGAGAGGGAGGGACCATTGAATCAATTTTAGAATCAGACTGTAATGTAACAACATTTGGAAAAAGTCAAGGGGTCTGAATACTTTCCAAAGACACTGTACAAGCTTGCACAGGACTACAAAATAAAGCATTAGCAATCACTGCATTCTCTGAGTATTAGAACAGGGCTTTTCGTCCAGTATATTTCTCCTAGCCATACCTAACCATCCCAAACACCACACAATAAGACGTAAGTTACCGTCCATCTTTCTCATAGGCTACTTTAGTAAACATAATAAGTATGTTTGTTATGTTCTGTCTAATGTGCGCCTATTCTTGCTCTGATTGTGTGATTTGCCTTCTCTCTGGGCTCAGAGGGAACATTTGCTCCACGAGAGAGGCATTGCTGCTCTATTCCTTTGTTTGCTGAACATAACACATCCTTTCCCCCACTGTGCAGTAATATGGCTACTTGCTCAGTCAATTTTCATCTCCCAGCCTCCAAGCACATGCAAATATAGCAAATGATATGTGTTTGAGAATGGTAAATTCCAACTGAGCACCAAACTGTTTTCAGATAGGGTACGTGGTGTTTGTTGGAAGTTGGTAAAAGCATAACAGCTCTAAATACTAGGGAACTAGTCTCAAAATGTTGTAAAAACTGTACATTTAAGTGTTTATTCTGTATGTCTTGAATTATATACAACAATTTAAAAGATATACCAATATCCACAACCTCTCCACAACCTCCCCACAACCTCCCCACAACCTCTCCTCCCTCATCAGCCTGTGTGCGTGTGCACTGCTTCTGAACTGAGGGGAAAATCTGAGCAGAAAGCAGAACGGGGTCTGAGGGACAGACAGGAAATAGAGGAGTAGTGGCCTGCGGTATAACGTTCTGCTAGCAGGTAACCATGGTGAAACACTAACTGAACATGACTCAACAGGGCATACAACAGAGGTGGACATCTCTCCGCATGGAGAACTACTGGGAATGCAGGCTTTTGCTCCAACCCTGCTATAACACACCTGATTCAGCTCATCAATGTCCTGATGAGCATCTGCTAAGTACAATGTCTGCTTAGAACAATGTCTAAACAAGCACAAAGCATGGGCATTTCGCAACAAGATCTCACGGTTTGACTTGGTTTGACTTCGATATTGAACGTTTGTCCAGTAGGGGATAAACATCAAATTTCGACAGTTAAGTTTAGGCATTAATTCCGAATGTTTAAGGTAAGGGTTATGGATTGGGATAGGATTAAAACAACAAGCCGGAGCTCGCGGTTTTACGCCCATCCGCCGTCAATGCCCTATCAAGCCTACTTGATGGTAATACCGCTCACCGTTGCCCCTAGTGGCCGGATTTGAAGGCATCTCCTGACATCCTGGGGACCTGGACGAACGTCGATTATCGCCTTGGATCTCAAGTGACCTGTTTGCATTTCCAATCCAACAGCGGTGATGCCAGTAACGTACAAATGAACACATTGACCAAGCCTGTTTAAACCAAAATGGATATGACAATGGTACATTAACAATCAGTAGAGTGAATTCCTTGCTAGATGACACAATAGTCCAAACTTAGGGCAAATCGAAGCCTAACCCCAAGCCATCGACCCCATGGCCTGCATTGCCTCCAGATATGAGGGGTCATTGTTTCCACAAAGCCCTCTGTTCTATGTTCCCCTCTCTCTTTCTCTCCGGAAGGGTGTGATCAGCTTGGGGAGAGGCAGGCCTATAGGGAGTCCCCACTGAATCCCACTGAACAGATTAGATCAGTGGCCTGCCTGCCTCTCTGCCTCTGTCTCTCTCTCTCAATTCAATTCAATTTAAGGGCTTTATTGGCATGGGAAACATGTTTACATTGCCAAAGCAAGTGAAATAGATAATTAACAAAAGTGAAATAAACAATCAAAAATTAACAGTAAACATTACACTCACAGAAGTTCAAAAAGAATAAAGACATTTTAAATGTCTTATTATGTCTATATACAGTGTTTCAATTATGTGCAAATAGTTAAAGTTCAAAAGGGAAAATAATTAAACATAAATATGGGTTGTATTTACAATAGTGTTTGTTCTTCACTTTGTTCTTCAACAGGTCATAAATACTGCTACTGTGATGGCACACTGTGGTATATCACCATATAGATATGGGAGTTTATCAAAATCGGGTTTGTTTTAGTTTTCTTTGTGGGTCTGTGTAATCAGGGAAATATGTGTCTCTAATATGGTCATACATTTGGCAGGAGGTTGGGAAGTGCAGCTCAGTTCTCTCTCTCTCTCTCTCTCTCTCTCTCTCTCTCTCTCTCTCTCTCTCTCTCTCTCTCTCTCTCTCTCTCTCTCTCTCTCTCTCTCTCTCTCTCACTCTCACGCTCACTCTCACTCTCTCACACGCAAACAGATAGGGATCCAGCTCCCTGGAGATCAGAGGGATAACACTGGGCCATAGCCTCCGGGCGTTGTGCAGAGAGAGGGATGGGAGAGGCTAGCTCCAGAGCAGTGGAGAGGAGTAGTGGTGGACCGTGGAAGGGGACCCTACTTGCCCTAAGACCTGGTGGCTCTGCCTTGTATTGGCAAGGCTCTCTCTCCCTCCCTCTCTTGCTCCCTTTCACTCGTTCTCTCTTAATCACTCTCTCTCTCGCTCTATCTCCACACTGCCCCCTGCCGCTCAGGTGCGAGCTTGGGCTCTGTCCCCTAGTTGCTAGGCAACATGTTCCTTCGGCGGACACCCACCTGCCTTCAGGCTTCAGTGGTCTAAATGTGGTCTTAATTGCAAATTGAGTGGGAGAGCGGGCGGGAGAATGGACGGACGCCCCCTGAATGTGAAACAGGGAGTGCATGCAGCCCAGCTCACCTTGTGGACGTGGGGGAACTCATCCAGAGGCAGTGACAGGGACAAGGAGCAGAGGAGAGGGAGAGGAGCAGAGGAGAGGGAGAGGAGCAGAGGAGAGGGAGAGGAGCAGAGAGAGGGAGAGGAGCAGAGAGAGGGAGAGGAGCAGAGAGAGGGAGAGGGGCAGAGAGAGAGAGAGGAGCAGAGAGAGGGAGAGGAGCAGAGGAGCAGAGAGAGGGAGAGGGGCAGAGAGAGGGAGAGTAGCAGAGAGAGGGAGAGGGGCAGAGAGAGAGAGAGGAGCAGAGGAGAGGGAGAGGAGCAGAGAGAGGGAGAGGGGCAGAGAGAGAGAGAGGGGCAGAGAGAGAGAGAGGAGCAGAGAGAGGGAGAGGAGCAGAGGAGAGGGAGAGGAGCAGAGGAGAGGGAGAGGAGCAGAGTAGAGAGAGAGGAGCAGAGAGAGGGAGAGGGGCAGAGAGAGAGAGAGGAGCAGAGAGAGGGAGAGGAGCAGAGTAGAGAGAGAGGAGCAGAGAGAGGGAGAGGAGCAGAGGAGAGGGAGAGGAGCAGAGTAGAGGGAGAGGAGCAGAGAGAGGGAGAGGAGCAGAGAGAGGGAGAGGAGCAGTAGAGTGTGAGGGGAGCAGCAGAGAGGAGCAGGGGAGAGGAGTGTGGTTCAGGTAATAAACACACACATTCACATACACACACATATCCATGTACACATGAACACACATACCCAGTTGGACACAAAAAATATGAATTACAGAATGATTCATAGAGAGATAGGCAGATGCTTCTTAAATAGTGTAGAGCCGAAACAATAAAAAGGAAACAATTGACTCATAGTATTGACTCATCATTTAAAAAACAGTCAACCTGGATGGTAATAAGTACACGCTTAGAAAAAAAGTTTCCAAAAGGATTCTTCGGCTGCCCCCATAGGAGAACCCTTTTTGGTTCCAGGTAGAACCTTAAACGGTTGTACTTGTCTCGCCTTCTCCCGCTCTTCCCCCCTGGCTCTCGAGGGCGCCAGGCTGCCCTGCATTATGCACCCCTGCCACCATCATTACGCACACCTGCCTTCCCCCGTCACACGTATCAGCGATATTGGACTCACCTGGACTCAATCACTTATTTATTACCTCCCATATATTTGTTAGTTCCCCAGCTCTGTTCCCAGCTGCTGCGTTGATTGTCGTTTATCTTAGTGTTTCCCAGTTCTGACGCTGTTCCTGAACTGTTGCATGTCCGTTCCTAATTAAATGTCAACTGCCCGTACCTGCTTCTCTTCTGCAGCGTCGTTCCTTACACTACTTGGAACCAAAAGGGTTCTATCTGGAACAAGTAAGGGTTCTTCAAAGGGTTCTTCTATGTGGACAGCTGTAGAACCCTTTTAGGTTTTAGATAGCACCTTTTTTCTAAAAGTGTAGGATAGAGGAAAGCTCTGCACTAGAACTAACAGTTCAAATCAGTTCACATGGTAAGTCCAAAACGTTTGTTGTTGAGCATTTTCAGATGTTAATAGTTTTTTCTGAACAGAAATATGAAGGAGTTTTCAGCGTTTTAGAGTTGAGGCCTGCCTGCACACAAACCTATCTGGCCAAAACTCTTGGACAGAGCATATCAGAGGCCCATTCGCTAAATTCAATTACCAGAGCCCTATACAGAATCCACAGGAGACAACACTACACCGGATGCTCATTTCAACTCCTCTCTCGCCAAATCCCCAAAGAAATCTCCTTCAGTCGGACAATGCACTTTTTCCCATTTGAAAAAAAAAGAAAAATCTATATCTGGTTTCAATACATGGGGAAGGCGATCAATATGGCCGGGCCTTTTCTTCCTCTTTCTGTCTCTCGTTCTCTCCATCTCTGGCAAATGGTAAACAGAAACATTGGTGTATGGTTATTCCAGGGTCAGGGTGTGAGGGGGATATGGAACGGGCTGATGGGATGAGGAATCACCTCTCAGTATAGCTACACTTTACAACACCACTGTCTGTCATCTTTTCATGGCATGTTGGAGACATACACAGTTTACAATCTCCTATTTTTCTCTTTCTGCTTGGAGAGTGTGGGGTGAGAAGGACAACATGTGTGGCAATAGAGAGAGAGAGATATCTACACACATTGCGCCTCCCTTGCATCAGTCTTGCCAGAAATGTATTTAAACCAAACACGCACAACATGTGCTATTGCAGGAGTGACTGAATTCTGAATAAACAAGCTGGTCAAGCGAATCGTCCACAGCAAGTGGATTTTACAATGTATTGAGGTAACTAGTGTTTTTCCCAAGGTTGTTGTCTTGGGCTTCATGAAGTTCTTCAAACATCCAATGGAGGCTAATAGAGGCCCAGTATTATTAGGCAGGGCAATCACACTAGGTGGGAGGTTCTGCCCTGACTAAGTAATGGTTAAGAAAGAATTATGTCTGTCCACAAAGTAGCCAAATATCAAACAGGACATAAAAGCGGGACATTTAGCAGGACATTTCCTGGCCGGGCAGGGTGGACTGTAGCCCAGTACAGGGCAGGGTGGACTGTAGCCCAGTACAGGGCAGGGTGGACTGTAGCCCAGTACAGGGCAGGGTGGACTGTAGCCCAGTACAGGGCAGGGTGGACTGTAGCCCAGTACAGGGCAGGGAAGCCTGGGTCTTCACAGGAACCTCTTTAGGAGATACTGATGATGGTTTGGGAGGAGGGTTGAATGGTTGGACGGTTGCTAAATGAGCCTCAGCAATGAGCTGTACAATGACTAATGTTTGCTGGGTGAGGTGCCTAGCGTGGATCTGCTCTGGCCTATGCTGCTGCTACCGTACGGTTTCCTGTTTCCTGTTTCTCCTGTCCTCTCCTTGAGATGCCGGTCTTACACTGCTGGAGAACAGAGACCGTAGGGGACTGTAACTTCTTTGTTTTAGAGGGTGAAGTGTCGCCCCCTCTCTCCTGCTATGTAACTCTCTCTTCTCATCTTCTCCTCAACCACTATTAGTGACTCAATCCTCCAGAGGGCAAACAAACTTTGGAGAAATTCTCCATAACCCACCAAGCAGAACCTATTTTCCTCTCCATGCAATTAACTGCACCAACATTTACAATAATATGATTACATCCACTTTGGCAAAGGAGGGGAGGGAGGAGCAGGATTATTAGGTATCAGCAAGGGGTTGATCGTAATGGTCGCATTTCAGAGAGACTAGCATTTTCTTTCTAGCAAATAGGGAGAGCTACTAAATTCTCCTTAGGCAGTAAAAACCAATGCAGTGGAACCAAGAGAACAAACACAGCCAACCACTCCCCCCCTTTCTCATTTTTTTTTTTACTTTGGGTCTTCGCTTTTTCCCCTTCTCTTAACACCCCCGAATTAATTAAGCCTTTCACGGGCATGTAATTAGGAACATTAGTAAGTCATAAACTTGCCACGAGTCTCTAAATGATGTACAGGCCCTTAGCAATTTGTTTGTAATTCCTCTTCGGGGTGACAACGGCTCTATGGAGCATCGTAGATCTTCCTGCCAGGGTGGGTATGAGAGGTCTTTACTCCGCTGAGTGTAAGGCTACATGGTGCCCACTCCAACTGATCTGGCCCACTGCCTGTTGTGTTTGTTAGGGGAGGGAGAGCTGATCCCTAGTCAGTGATGAAGGGTAGTACCTAACAAGTAACCATTTTCTTTTTTTCTCTTTCAATTTATTTATTTTATAGACATTTTAATAATTTATGAAAATATTGTAATAATATACATGATACCAAATGTACCAAAAGTAAAGAATTGAAGAGGAACACACACACGCACACACTGTTTATGGCTGTTGTGAGAGTGTCCAGAACGGGGGTGGGTTGCTAAAAACACCATTACACTCTCTGTCTGTCAAGCTGCCATTCCAGACACATCAAATAGCTTTGGGGAGCGATGCAGGGCCCGGCCCTTTATCTGGTAAAATTCAACACATGTTCCACAATAATTCACACTAACTGTGACAATCTGCAGTGGGACAACTGCCTGGCTCCTCACTGTGAGATCAATAGCCCACTAATGCTGCGCAAGATTCATTTTTAATTCCCTATTATTTATGGCAGGTATTCAGAGAGCCAGAGAAAGAGAGAAAAGTGAAAAGGGAGAGGAAAATTAAGTGGAAACGGTAGAAATGAGGGATGGGATATATAGTCCATATACGTTGCAAAACAGGTTGTCAGAGTATACTGTACGAGAGCTAGGAGTGGATAATGTTGAGGAGTATTGTGAGGGTATTGAGGATGTAGTGTCCAGTCTGGATGTGGGAGTGGATAATGTTGAGGAGTATTGTGAGAGTATTGAGGATGTAGTGTCCAGTGTGGATGCGGGAGTGGATAATGTTGAGGAGTATTGTGAGAGTATTGGGGATGTAGTGTCCAGTCTGGATGTGGGAGTGGATAATGTTGAGGAGTATTGTGAGAGTATTGAGGATGTAGTGTCCAGTGTGGATGTGGGAGTGGATAATGTTGAGGAGTATTGTGAGAGTATTGAGGATGTAGTGTCCAGTGTGGATGTGGGAGTGGATAATGTTGAGGAGTATTGTGAGAGTATTGAGGATGTAGTGTCCAGTCTGGATGTGGGAGTGGATAATGTTGAGGAGTATTGTGAGAGTATTGAGGATGTAGTGTCCAGTGTGGATGTGGGAGTGGATAATGTTGAGGAGTATTGTGAGGGTATTGAGGATGTAGTGTCCAGTCTGGATGTGGGAGTGGATAATGTTGAGGAGTATTGTGAGGGTATTGAGGATGTAGTGTCCAGTCTGGATGTGGGAGTGGATAATGTTGAGGAGTATTGTGAGAGTATTGAGGATGTAGTGTCCAGTCTGGATGTGGGAGTGGATAATGTTGAGGAGTATTGTGAGAGTATTGAGGATGTAGTGTCCAGTGTGGATGTGGGAGTGGATAATGTTGAGGAGTATTGTGAGAGTATTGAGGATGTAGTGTCCAGTCTGGATGTGGGAGTGGATAATGTTGAGGAGTATTGTGAGAGTATTGAGGATGTAGTGTCCAGTGTGGATGTGGGAGTGGATAATGTTGAGGAGTATTGTGAGGGTATTGAGGATGTAGTGTCCAGTCTGGATGTGGGAGTGGATAATGTTGAGGAGTATTGTGAGGGTATTGAGGATGTAGTGTCCAGTGTGGATGTGGGAGTGGATAATGTTGAGGAGTATTGTGAGGGTATTGAGGATGTGGTGTCCAGTGTGGATGTGGGAGTGGATAATGTTGAGGAGTATTGTGAGAGTATTGAGGATGTAGTGTCCAGTGTGGATGTGGGAGTGGATAATGTTGAGGAGTATTGTGAGAGTATTGAGGATGTAGTGTCCAGTGTGGATGTGGGAGTGGATAATGTTGAGGAGATTTGTGAGAGTATTGAGGATGTAGTGTCCAGTGTGGATGTGGGAGTGGATAATGTTGAGGAGTATTGTGAGGGTATTGAGGATGTAGTGTCCAGTGTGGATGTGGGAGTGGATAATGTTGAGGAGTATTGTGAGAGTATTGAGGATGTAGTGTCCAGTCTGGATGTGGGAGTGGATAATGTTGAGGAGTATTGTGAGAGTATTGAGGATGTAGTGTCCAGTCTGGATGTGGGAGTGGATACTGTTGAGGAGTATTGTGAGAGTATTGAGGATGTAGTGTCCAGTGTGGATGTGGGAGTGGATAATGTTGAGGAGTATTGTGAGAGTATTGAGGATGTAGTGTCCAGTGTGGATGTGGGAGTGGATAATGTTGAGGAGTATTGTGAGAGTATTGAGGATGTAGTGTCCAGTGTGGATGTGGGAGTGGATAATGTTGAGGAGTATTGTGAGAGTATTGAGGATGTAGTGTCCAGTGTGGATGTGGGTTGGTTCGGGTCATGCTGTCCAGTGATGATGCAGGTGTTTTGTGGAGGAAAAGTAAAGAAGAGAGGGCAGAAGGGGGGAGAGGTGGGGGAGGTGGGGGAGAGGTGGGGGAGAGAAGGCTGAGGCTGAGAGGGGCGGGTCTCTGAGGCACAACGGGGGCTGACAGTAGGGCAACCGTAACACTCACTCCATCGGTGTGGGGCACTGTATGCCCCCTGCCCCATAGAGGGGGACACCTTGAATCCACCACAGCAAAATGCTGACCACAGGACCTATTGATTGATAGGACTGTTCTTATTCTACCCCTCTCTCTCTCTCTGTCTCTCTGTCTCGCTGTCTCGCTCTCTCTCTCTCTCTCTCTCTCTCTCTCTCTCTCTCTCTCTCTCTCTCTCTCTCTCTCTCTCTCTCTCTCTCTCTCTCTCTCTCTCTCTCTCTCTCTCTCTCTCTCTCTCTCTCTCTCTCTCTCTCTCTCTCTCTCTGTGTGTGTATCTCTCTCTCAGTTCAATTCAATTCAAGGGGCTTTATGGGCATGGGAAACATATGTTAACATTGCCAAAGCAAGATAATATACAAAAGTTTAAATTAACAATAAAAATGAACAGAAAGCATTCCACTCACAGAAGTTCCAAAAGAATAAAGACATTACAAATATCATATTATGTGTATATAGAGTGTTGTAACGAAGTGCAAATGGTAGTACAAAAGGGAAAATAAATTAGCATAAATATGGGTTGTATTTACAATGGTGTTGTTCTTCACTGGTTGACCTTTTCTTGTGGCAACAGGTCACACATCTTGCTGCTGTGATGTTTCTCTAATATGGTCATACATTTGGCAGGAGGTTAGGAAGTGCAGCTCAGTTTCTACCTCATTTTGTGGGCAGTGTGCACATAGCCTGTCTTCTCTTGAGAGCCATGTCTGCCTACGGCGGCCTTTCTCAATAGCAAGGCTATAATCACTGAGTCTGTACATAGTCAAAGCTTTCCTTAAGTTTAGGTCAGTCACAGCGGTCAGGTATTCTGCCACTGTGTACTCACTGTTTAGGGCCAAATAGCATTCTAGTTTGCTCTGTTTTTTTGTTAATTCTTTCCAATGTGTCAAGTAATTATCTTTTTGTTTTCTCATGATTTGGTTGGATCTAATTGTGTTGCTGTCCTGGGGCTCTTTGGGGTGTGTTTGTGTTTGTGAACAGAGCCCCACGACCAGCTTGCTTAGGGGACTCTTCTCCAGGTTCATCTCTCTGTAAGTGATGGCTTTGTTATGGAAGGTTTGGGAATCGCTTCCTTTTAGGTGGTTGTAAAATGTAACGTCTCTTTTCTGGATTCGGCTCTGCATGCATTATTTGGTGTTCTACGATGTACACTGAGGATATTTTGCAGAATTCTGCATGCAGATTCTCAATTTGGTGTTTGTCCCATTTTGTGAATTCTTGGTTGGTGAGCGGACCCCAGACCTCACAACCATAAAGGGCAATGGGTTCTATAACTGATTAAAGTTTTTTTAGCCAGATCCTAATTGGTATGTCAAATTTTATGTTCTTTTGATGACATAGAATGCCCTTCTTGCCTTGTCTCTCAGATCGTTCACAGCTTTGCTGAAGTTACCTGTGGCGCTGATGTTTAGGCCGAGGTATGTATAGTTTTTTTGTGTGCTCTAGGGCAACGGTGACTAGATGGAATTTGTATTTGTGGTCCTGGCAACTGGACCTTTTTTGGAACACCATTATTTTGTTCTTACTGAGATTTACTGTCAGGGCCCAGGTCTGGCAGAATCTGTGCAGAAGATCTAGGTTCTGATGTAGGCCCTCCTTGGTTGGTGACCAACCAATCTCTCTCTGTGTCTCTCTCTCTCTGTGTGTGTGTCTCTGTCTGTGTCTCTGTGGATCTCTCTCTCTCTCTCTCTCTCTCTCTCTCTCTCTCTCTCTCTCTCTCTCTCTCTCTCTCTCTCTCTCTGTCTCTCTCTGTCTCTCTCTGTCTCTCTCTGTCTCTCCATCTCTCTCTCTCTCTCTCTCTCTCTCTCTCTCTCTCTCTCTCTCTCTCTCTCTCTCTCTCTCTCTCTGTCTCTGTCTCTGTCTCTGTCTCTGTCTCTGTCTCTGTCTCTGTCTCTGTCTCTCTCCATCTCTCTCTCTCTCTCTCTCTGTCTCTTTTTCTCTCTCTCTTTGTGTGTGTCTCTCTCTCTCTCTATCTGGTAGGCAAACATAATGGTTGCAAAGTGTTTCTCTCTGGTCTTTATTATTTAAACAATAAAAGGATACATTGTGTGTTGTGGTGTCTGTGGTTGTAGATGTGCTCTGGCTGGAAAGTCATGGAAATGAAGTGGAAAATGGAGTGATTAGGCAAATAGAAGCCTTATACGCGCAACACACATTACATCTGAATGTTCATACAGGACATTTGTTTTCATCAAATTGTCATTGCACCATATCTGCTACTGCATTCATATATATTATAATATTTCTTTTAAATACTGCAGTAAATGATGCAAACAAGTTTGGACTGAATCTAAATCTATTCAGATACAGATCTGCTGTTAACGCCATAACTACTTACTGCACAGACAGACATTGTGTTCTATTCTGCTAAATAGTTGTGTTTTTATCTAAATTAAACACATAATTATACTCACCATTTTATTTTCAATATCCTTCTCCATGATTACTGAAACAAATAGCTGGTATATATTTTTTCAAATCTCCTGATATTTAATGATTCATGGGTAAATTAGATCTATTATCGATAACACTATCAGTCTTTACCGAAAAACAGTAAGTCGGATTTAAACAACCAAAAGCAATTTTGCATACAAGCAATTTCTGGACTTTTTTGCTGAGTGCTCTTATCTGTTTGTCCGTTGTTGTGCTGGTTGAAAAAGCAGCAGCCCCGCTGTATTGCTTGGTATTTTTTAATAATATCAATAAGAGGGAACAGGGGCATCTATCATGACCTAGCCATCTAGCCCACATACTGCCACTTCAGCAGGCAGAACAAATGGCAGCAATTTTCCTGTTTCATTTGTTGACCACTTGACAATGTGTTTCCCGGGCTGGGGCTCTGGGCAGATGAGCTCTCATTCAGGGCCAGCCTCTACCTCTATATCTGCCTCAGCTGCAGACATGCTGATGAACTGGCCAGCAACAATAGCACGAGCAGAGAGAACACGGACACAGTGCACACACACACACACACACACACACACACACACACACACACACACACACACACACACACACACACACACACACACACACACACACACACACACACACACACACACACACACACACACACACACACACACACACACACACACACACACACACACACACACACACACACAAATATACATATCACCTTTCTCCTTCCTTCGTTCTCACTCAATCGCCATCTCTCTCCTCCCGCTCTCTCCCCAACTTGGCTCTGGTCCATAAACCATTAGCTCATCTCCCTCTCACCTTTGTCCTGCTCTCCTCGTCTCTCTCTCGGCCTTCTCCTGCTCTCCTCGTCTCTCTCTCGGCCTCCTCCTGCTCTCCTCGTCTCCATTTCAGCCTCCTCCTGCTTTCTTCGTCTCTCTCTCAGCCTCCTCCTGCTCTCCTCGTCTCCATCTCAGCCTCCTCCTGCTCTCCTCGTCTCTCTCTCAGCCTCCTCCTGTTCTCATAGCCTTTCCCCCTCTCCACAGCATTCCCCCCTCTCCATAGCATACCCCCATCTCCATAGCATACCCCCCTCTCCATAACAATCACCCCTCTCCATAGCAATCCCCCCTCTCCATAGCCTTTCCCCCTCTCCAAAGCATTCCCTCCTCTCCATAGCCTTTCCCCCTCTCCATAGCATACCCCCCTCTCCATAGCATTCCCCCTCTCCATTGCATTCCCCCCTCTCCATAGCATTCCCCCCTCTCCATAGCCTTTCCCCCTCTCCATAGCATACCCCCCTCTCCATAGCATTCCCCCCTCTCCATAGCATTCCCCCCTCTCCATAGCATTCCCCCCTCTCCATAGCCTTTCCCCCTCTCCATAGCATACCCCCCTCTCCATAGCATTCCCCCCTCTCCATAGCATTCCCCCCTCTCCATAGCATTCCCCCCTCTCCATAGCATTCCCCCCTCTCCATAGCATTCCCCCCTCTCCATAGCATTCCCCCTCTCCATAGCCTTTCCCCCTCTCCATAGCATACCCCCCTCTCCATAGCATTTCCCCCTCTCCATAGCATTCCCCCCTCTCCATAGCATTCCCCCTCTCCATAGCCTTTACCCCTCTCCATAGCATTTCCCCCTCTCCATAGCATTCCCCCTCTCCATAGCATACCCCCCTCTCCATAGCATTCCCCCCTCTCCATAGCATTCCCCCCTCTCCATAGCCTTTCCCCCTCTCCATAGCATACCCCCCTCTCCATAGCATACCCCTCTCTCCATAGCATTCCCCCCTCTCCATAGCATTCCCCCCTCTCCATAGCATTCCCCCTCTCCATAGCCTTTCCCCCTCTCCATAGCATTCCCCCCTCTCCATAGCCTTTCCCCCTCTCCATAGCATACCCCCTCTCCATAGCATACCCCCCTCTCCATAGCATTCCCCCCTCTCCATAGCCTTTCCCCCTCTTCATAGCATACCCCCCTCTCCATAGCATTCCCCCCTCTCCATATCATTCCCCCCTCTCCATAGCATTCCCCCCTCTCCATAGCATTCCCCCCTCTCCATAGCCTTTCCCCCTCTCCATAGCATACCCCCCTCTCCATAGCATTCCCCCCTCTCCATAGCATTCCCCCCTCTCCATAGCATTCCCCCCTCTCCATAGCATTCCCCCCTCTCCATAGCATTCCCCCCTCTCCATAGCATTCCCCCTCTCCATAGCCTTTCCCCCTCTCCATAGCATACCCCCCTCTCCATAGCATTTCCCCCTCTCCATAGCATTCCCCCCTCTCCATAGCATTCCCCCTCTCCATAGCCTTTACCCCTCTCCATAGCATTTCCCCCTCTCCATAGCATTCCCCCTCTCCATAGCATACCCCCCTCTCCATAGCATTCCCCCCTCTCCATAGCATTCCCCCCTCTCCATAGCCTTTCCCCCTCTCCATAGCATACCCCCCTCTCCATAGCATACCCCTCTCTCCATAGCATTCCCCCCTCTCCATAGCATTCCCCCCTCTCCATAGCATTCCCCCTCTCCATAGCCTTTCCCCCTCTCCATAGCATTCCCCCCTCTCCATAGCCTTTCCCCCTCTCCATAGCATACCCCCTCTCCATAGCATACCCCCCTCTCCATAGCATTCCCCCCTCTCCATAGCCTTTCCCCCTCTTCATAGCATACCCCCCTCTCCATAGCATTCCCCCCTCTCCATAGCATTCCTCCCTCTCCATAGCCTTTCCCCCTCTCCATAGCATACTCCCCTCTCCATAGCATTCCCCCCTCTCCATAGCATTCCCCCCTCTCCATAGCATTTCCCCCTCTCCATAGCATTCCCCCTCTCCATAGCATACCCCCCTCTCCATAGCATTCCCCCCTCTCCATAGCATTCCCCCCTCTCCATAGCCTTCCCCCCTCTCCATAGCATACCCCCCTCTCCATAGCATTCCCCCCTCTCCATAGCATTCCCCCCTCTCCATAGCATTTCCCCCTCTCCATAGCATTCCCCCTCTCCATAGCATACCCCCCTCTCCATAGCATTCCCCCCTCTCCATAGCATTCCCCCCTCTCCATAGCCTATCCCCCTCTCCATAGCATACCCCCCTCTCCATAGCATACCCCCCTCTCCATAGCATACCCCTCTCTCCATAGCATTCCCCCCTCTCCATAGCATTCCCCCCTCTCCATAGCATTCCCCCTCTCCATAGCCTTTCCCCCTCTCCATAGCATTCCCCCCTCTCCAAAGCCTTTCCCCCTCTCCATAGCATTCCCCCCTCTCCATAGCAATCCCCCCTCTCCATAGCATTTCCCCCTCTCCATAGCATTCCCCCCTCTCCATAGCATTCCCCCCTCTCCATAGCAATCCCCCCTCTCCATAGCATTTCCCCCTCTCCATAGCATTCCCCCCTCTCCATAGCAATCCCCCCTCTCCATAGCCTTTCCCCCTTTCCATAGACCAGACAATGGGAGCTGCAGCTTGCCACGGGGCCCCTCCAGACGATAGAGTATTTTCATGTCGGGGGCCTGAGGGAACCAATCCCACAACTTGGCAGACCCGCGTGCCAACCCAGGGATGCCAGCGTCCACCAGCATCGCAGCACTCTGCATTTTTAGCCTCTGCTGTATGGCTGCCTTCCACCTCACTTGCTTGAGCATGTTTTCATCCCCTCGTTTATTTACTTATCCTTATTCTACCTTTTCTTTCTTAGTAATAAGTGAATGGGGTGAGTTCTCTTCTTTTTCACACATGAAACAAAACATGTTGAAATTTAGTGGAAGGGGTTGGCTACAGTATATGAACACAATCCATTATCATTACTGCACTGGTTACCTTTAAAGGTAGCTCCATGCTTCTCTATCCTCCTCCTCCCCCACCACTACAGTCCATCCCAGCCTGGCCGCTGGAGCCTTGGTAGTGGTGGGTGGGGGGGTTGGGTGAATGGCAGCTCCATCTGCCCTCACCTTCACTAGGGGTGACCCCTCCACAGGTGGCACTCCCCTTCGCCTTATCGGGAGGGCAGCGGGGGCACAGGAAGGGGGCGGTCGTGTACATAAAGGGCGCTGGCATAAAGAGTGATGGGCCAGGGCACGCTGTCCGCTCCGCCGTTAAGCGTCCGTTCCCCCATTCTCCCTCCTCCACCTCCCTCCTCACATCCATCAATCCTTTATGGAATCATTTGCATATTGCATAGGCTGTGCTGATTTTATTGAGGTCGTTTTTATCAGTCCTCTGTGGCGGCCCCGACACAATAAATTCAGCTTACTCCAGGACAAGGATGACCTTTTTTCTCAAATCAAGCTGTTCCACGCTGAATCCACTCTGTCTCACCCACCTCCACCTTCCCCATGTTCCTGTGTTTGTCTCATTTCTCTCTCCTCTATCTCTGTCTGTCTGTCTGTCTGTCTGTCTGTCTGTCTGTCTGTCTGTCTGTCTGTCTGTCTGTCTGTCTGTCTGTCTGTCTGTCTGTCTGTCTGTCTGTCTGTCTGTCTGTCTGTCTGTCTGTCTGTCTGTCTGTCTGTCTGTCTGTCTGTCTGTCTGTCTGTCTGTCTGTCTGTCTGTCTGTCTGTCTGTCTGTCTGTCTGTCTGTCTGTCTGTCTGTCTGTCTGTCTGTCTGTCTCTCGCACACTTGCACTGAAGCATACAGGCATGTTCATACACACAGAGCTGCCACACATTCATAGACACACAAAACCAGATTGTCTTCAGTATGAAAAAGAAAATCAATAAAACACAAATGGTGTGGAATCCCCCCCATCTCCCCCCATACAAATAGACCCTACAAGCATTGTCTATTACACCAGTTTGAGTGTTGTTGGCTGTGAACACAGTTAGTGTTGGCTGTGTTGTCTGTCTGAACGTCCCCATTCGTTAGCTTAAAGCTACATCTGCTCTGGAGTCTGCACCTGCAACCCTCTCAGCCCTCTCCTCTTCTCCCTGATCCCCCTGCACTGATCTGAGACCTGATCTCAAGCAGCTGTTTTTGAGGATTAAGCCCCCCCCCCCCCCCCGAGCTTCACAGAGCTCCACAGGGGCCAGGACAGGGGGCCAGCATGGATGCCCACTGAAAGTCATCATCCCTCATCCCAGGTTCAGAGAGAGGCCCCTGTGCAGTCTCATGTTCCCCAGCCCCCAGACTCAAGAGGAGAGAGGAGGGACTTTTATGTAGCACAGTAACTGGAATACAACATTAACCTGAGTCAATGTCAATGTCACTTGCACATATTTTTTTTTACCACTAAACGATCACCCTGAGACAACATGTGACTGTGTTTTGGGGTTGATATGAAGTTATTGTCTCCTCTTTCTCAGTCACCATGCTGGAGGAGGTATTGATAGTGAAGATATTAGAGGTATTGTAGATGCTAGGTTCAATCCAAACCAGTGATTGGGTTTCAAGGGTAAGTGAAAAGAACAAAGTGAGAAAGTGATTTTAACTGAATACAGACCCTAGTGTCTCAGTGCACTAATTTATCCAAAGACTAGGAGTAAACAGAACAGTTCCTTGTAGTGGAAAAGGTGGATTTTTCTTCTCAATTTCTAACCTTCTCCTCCTCCCTCTGTCCTTCCCGTCTTTCCTCCCTCTGTCCTTCCCTCTGTCCTCCCTCATTTCTTCATTTGTCTAGACGAGGTAATCTCTGCAGATTTACTCACAAATTGAGATCCAAACTGAACGTGCCATCTATCACACACATCTACCACGCTAAATGTGTCTATTTGCATCTCTCATCTTCCCCAGTTTATTTAAGAAATACCAAAAAATCCATCTCTCTCTGCATTAAAATGGCAAGCGCAGAGAGGAGGTGCAGGACAGCCGCAACTTGCTTCCCACATTCTTGCTTCCCACATTGTTCTAACAGGGAATCCAAATAGCTTAGCTTTCCCCTGGAGAGGAAGAGCGAGTAAAGGAGAGAGAGAATAGAAAAAGGACATTTAAGGAGATAAATACTCAGAGACAGAAGCAGAGACAGCCACCATGCAGGAAAAAGGTACCAGGTAATAACAGAAAAAATAATCTTCACTTTTGCTCCTTTAAGAAGCCCCTCCCACTCACGGCATCACAATATTATATCAATAATTGCTGGCCAAAATTAAACACGTAAAACAATGAGCCTTTCCTCCAGATCAGTCTGTGCATTTTAAAAGAAGGTCACCATTCACCCCCCCCCCCCACCCCCCCCCCGTTGGATCAGTGACACGTGCGTGGCGCGAGCAGCTGACCTGAGTTTGAATTTAGAGTGTTCATTAATAGGATATTATGCCATATGCTCACTGCACTGTCTTACTCTAATGCTTGGCTCTGACTTGAGAATTTGTAATTAGTGACGGTATAATGAGGGTATTGGAGGGGCTAATACTGTGGAGCGCTGGAGGAGGAATAGATTTGCTCATTGTACTGTAGAAACACTAGACCATCGGGCCAGGGACCCGGCCACCATAAAGCTACGTGCAAAAACCACACACACCAGACACCCGCTGAATTACAGTGGAGACATTGAACCCACCTTTCCCCAGTACTGACAACAACAAAGTCCTCCATACCAGGCGACGCTGATTTCCCCACTAACGCCACTACACCATGTTTCAGTGGTACTAATTCATTCTTTTTCACAATGATCTTCATGGGTGGTTGTGAAGGATGTTTCAGCTGTGCTTTCTACTCCTTTATGTTGCTGCTGTGCTGCTGTCCCAGCACTTTCCCCTGATATGATGTCAGAATTATGCTGTCCGTGCTAAATGCCTATTGTGTGGCTGGGGTGGCTGCTTGTAAGCAGCAAAAGGACAGATTTTCCAAGACAGTAAATAAATACACACATTGTGGGCTACGCAGAGGAGCTATCAACACTGAAGGCATAAGTCAGGTGCAATGCGCCGAGCAGACAATGACAATTATACACATCGGAATTGAAGAAAACTCAGGGGACTATGACGGACCCCTACAGCACAGTGAATCACAGGAACTCAATAGCAACATGGCAGATCACACTCATTTAAAGGGCAGGGGGGTGACAGAGATGTGTGTGAGTACTTCCACTAAGAGCCATTTGCTGACATGCACTCCTCACTGACAGGCAGAAGACTGTGTGTACAGCATCATTACACATTTCTCATATTCTCTAAAAGACTCAAATAGTAGTTAGAACAAGTTCAGAGCAGGCAGAACAGAGCAGAGCAGAACAGAACAGGCAGAACAGAGCAGAGCAGGCAGAACAGAGCAGAGCAGGCAGAGCAGAACAGAGCAGAGCAGAGCAGAGCAGAGCAGACAGAGCAGACAGAGCGGTGCAGGCAGAGCAGAGCAGAGCAGGCAGAGCAGAGCAGGCAGAGCAGAGCAGAACAGAGCAGAGCAGGCAGAGCAGAGCAGAACAGAGCAGGCAGAGCAGAGCAGGCAGAGCAGAGCAGAGCAGGCAGAGCACAGCAGGCATAGCACAGCAGAGCAGGCAGAGCAGAACAGAGCAGAGCAGGCAGAGCAGAGCAGAGCAGAGCAGGCAGAGCAGAGCAGAGCAGGCAGAGCAGAGTAGGCAGTGCAGGCAGAGGAGGCAGACCAGGCAGATCAGGGCAGGCATAGCAGGCAGAGTAGAGCAGACCAGTCAGAGCGGAGCAGAGCAGAGCAGGCAGAGCGGAGCAGAGCAGAGCAGACAGAGCGGAGCAGAGCAGACAGAGCAAAACAGAGCAGAGCAGAGCAGAGCAGGGAGAGCAGAGCAGAGCAAAACAGAGCAGAGCGGAGCAGAGCAGAGCAGAGCAGGCAAAGCAGAGCAGGCAGAGCAGGCAGAGCAGAGCAGAGCAGGCAGAGCAGGCATAGCAGAGCAGAGCAGAGCAGAGCAGAGCAGGCAGAGCAGAGCAGAGCAGAGCAGGCAGAGCAGAGCAGAGCAGGAAGAGCAGAGCAGAGCAGGCAGAGCAGAGCAGGCAGAGCAGAGCAGGCAGAGCAGGCAGTGCAGGCAGAGGAGGCAGATCAAGCAGAGCAGAGCAGAGCAGTGAGAGCTGAGCAGAGCAGGCAGAGCAGAGCAGGCAGAGCAGAGCAGGCAGAGCAGGCAGAGTAGAGCAGACCAGTCAGAGCGGAGCAGAGCAGAGCAGGCAGAGCGGAGCAGAGCAGAGCAGAGCAGACAGAGCGGAGCAGAGCAGTCAGAGCAAACATAGCAGGCAGAGCAAGCAGAGCAGAGCAGAGCAGAGCAGAGCAGGCAGAGCAGAGCAGTCAGAGCAAGCAGAGCAGTCAGAGCGGAGCAGATCAGAGCAGAGCAGGCAGAGCGGAGCAGTCAGAGCAAGCAGAGCAGTCAGAGCGGAGTAGAGCAGAGCAGGCAAAGCAGAGCAGGGCAGGCAGAGAGGAGCAGAGCAGAGCAGAGCAGACAGAGCGGAGCAGAGCAGAGCAGAGCAGGCAGAGCAGGCAGAGCAGAGCAGAGCAGAGCAGGCAGAGCAGAGCAGACCAGTCAGAGCGGAGCAGAGCAGAGCAGAGCAGGCAGAGCAGAGCAGACCAGCACGCGGAGCAGAGCAGTGCAGAGCAGGCAGAGGAGAGCAGAGCAGGCAGAGCAGAGCAGGCAGAGGAGAGCAGAGCAGGCAGAGGAGAGGAGAGGAGAGGAGAGCAGAGCAGAGCAGAGCAGAGCAGGCAGAGCAGAGCAGGCAGAGCAGATCAGGCAGAGCAGGCAGAGGAGAGCAGAGCAGGCAGAGCAGGCAGAGCAGGCATAGCAGAGCAGAGCAGAGCAGGCAGAGCAGAGCAGGCAGAGCAGAGCAGGGAGAGCAGAGCAGAGCAGGCAGAGCAGAGCAGAGCAGGCAGAGGAGAGCAGAGCGGGCAAGCAGTGCAGGCAGAGGAGGCAGATCAGGCAGAGCAGAGCAGAGCAGGCAGAGCAGAGCAGAGCAGAGCAGAGCAGGCAGAGCAGAGCAGAGCAGGCAGAGCAGAGCAGAGCAGGGCAGGCAGAGAGGAGCAGAGCAGAGCAGAGCAGACAGAGCGGAGCAGAGCAGAGCAGAGCAGAGCAGAGCAGAGCAGGCAGAGCAGGCAGAGCAGAGCAGAGCAGAGCAGGCAGAGCAGAGCAGACCAGTCAGAGCGGAGCAGAGCAGAGCAGAGCAGAGCAGGCAGAGCAGAGCAGACCAGCACGCGGAGCAGAGCAGTGCAGAGCAGGCAGAGGAGAGCAGAGCAGGCAGAGCAGAGCAGGCAGAGGAGAGCAGAGCAGGCAGAGGAGAGGAGAGGAGAGGAGAGCAGAGCAGAGCAGAGCAGAGCAGAGCAGAGCAGAGCAGAGCAGGCAGAGCAGAGCAGAGCAGGCAGAGCAGATCAGGCAGAGCAGGCAGAGGAGAGCAGAGCAGGCAGAGCAGGCAGAGCAGGCATAGCAGAGCAGAGCAGAGCAGGCAGAGCAGAGCAGGCAGAGCAGAGCAGGCAGAGCAGAGCAGAGCAGGCAGAGCAGAGCAGAGCAGGCAGAGGAGAGCAGAGCGGGCAAGCAGTGCAGGCAGAGGAGGCAGATCAGGCAGAGCAGAGCAGAGCAGGCAGAGCAGAGCAGAGCAGGCAGAGCAGAGCAGAGCAGGCAGAGTAGAGCAGACCAGTCAGAGCGGAGCAGAGCAGGCAGAGCGGAGCAGAGCAGTCAGAGCAAGCATAGCAAGCAGAGCAGAGCAGAGCAGGCAGAGCAGAGCAGTCAGAGCAAGTAGAGCAGTCAGAGCGGAGCAGAACAGAGCAGAGCAGAGCAGGCAGAGCGGAGCAGTCAGAGCAAGCAGAGCAGTCAGAGCGGAGTAGAGCAGAGCAGGCAAAGCAGAGCAGGGCAGGCAGAGAGGAGCAGAGCAGGCAGAGCAGAGCAGAGCAGGCAGAGCAGAGCAGACCAGTCAGAGCGGCGCAGAGCAGAGCAGAGCAGAGCAGAGCAGAGCAGGCAGAGCAGAGCAGACCAGCACGCGGAGCAGAGCAGTGCAGAGCAGGCAGAGGAGAGCAGAGCAGGCAGAGCAGAGCAGGCAGAGGAGAGCATAGCAGGCAGAGGAGAGGAGAGCAGAGCAGAGCAGAGCAGGCAGAGCAGAGCAGAGCAGAGCAGGCAGAGCAGATCAGGCAGAGCAGGCAGAGGAGAGCAGAGCAGGCAGAGCAGGCATAGCAGAGCAGGCAGAGCAGAGCAGAGCAGGCAGAGCAGAGCAGAGCAGAGCAGGCAGAGGAGAGCAGAGCAGAGCAGAGCAGAGCAGGCAGAGCAGAGCAGGCACAGTGTGAAATAAATTTCACCCCCGGCCCCTGCACATGACATTGCACATAAATATTCAATAAATTAGCCTGGGCTGTTTTATACAGTAGATTGATCAGTCATCTCTCGGCAACCTTGTGACAGGCAATGCTGTGCCTGAAATATTAATGCTGACAAATTAGGGATTTCTGAGTAAATTATGTCACATCGCACGGCTTCACTCAAATTTACTCCCTGGCACGAGGGCACATTCACCGGCGCGGTAATGCACTTCCTACCCTCACGCCCCTGCACCATCCCTCCCTCCTCCTCGCTTCTGCCTCAAAATGACATTCATTATTTTATCGTTAAGCAGGAGTCCTTCTTTCCTGGTGCCCAGGCAGCGAAAGAAAAGAAAGAGCAAAAAAGGAGGGGGAGAAAAATGTACATCTGAAGGGCCAACCATGTGCATGTCCCACATCTGTGTAGTTCATCAACTGTGTCTGCACAACGCATCACCGGGGGCAACTACCTGCCCTCCATGACACCTCCACCACCCGATGTCACAGGAAGGTCAAAAAGATCATGAAAGACAACAACCACCTGAGCCACTGCCTGTTCACACCGCTACCATCCAGAAAGCGAGGTCAGTACAGGTACATCAAAGCTGGGACCGAGAGACTGAAAAACAGCTTCTATCTCAAGGCCATCAGACTGCTAATCATTAACTCAGAGAAGCTGCTGCCTACATTGAGACCCAATCACTGGCCACTTTAAAAAATGGATCACTAGTCACTTTATACAATGCACTCCAAATAATGCCACTTTAATAATGTTTACATATCTTACATTACTCATATCATATGTATATACTGTATTTTATACCATCTATTGCATCTTGCCTATGCCGCTCGTCCATCACTCATCCATATACTTACATGTACATATTCTCATTCACCCCTTTAGATTTGTGTGTATTAGGTAGCTGTTGGGGAATTGTTAGATTAATTGTTAGATATTACTGCACTGTCGGGAACTAGAAGCACAAGCATTTCGCTAAACCCACATTAAAATCTGCTAGCCATATGTATGTGACAAATACAATTTGATTTGATTTGATTTATGTCCTTGTCCCACATCTGTGTAGTTCATCTCTAAAGGGACACTATGTCCTTGTCCCACATCTGTGTAGTTCATCTCTAAAGGGACACGATGTCCTTGTCCCACATCTGTGTCGTTCATCTCTAAAGGGACACTATGTCCTTGTCCCACATCTGTGTCGTTCATCTTTAAAGGGACACTATGTCCTTGTCCCACATCTGTGTAGTTCATCTCTAAAGGGACACGATGTCCTTGTCCCACATCTGTGTCGTTCATCTCTAAAGGGACACTATGTCCTTGTCCCACATCTGTGTCGTTCATCTCTAAAGGGACACGATGTCCTTGTCCCACATCTGTGTCGTTCATCTCTAAAGGGACACGATGTCCTTGTCCCACATCTGTGTCGTTCATCTCTAAAGGGACACTATGTCCTTGTCCCACATCTGTGTCGTTCATCTCTAAAGGGACACTATGTCCTTGTCCCACATCTGTGTAGTTCATCTCTAAAGGGATACTATGTCCTTGTCCCACATCTGTGTCGTTCATCTCTAAAGGGACACTATGTCCTTGTCCCACATCTGTGTCGTTCATCTCTAAAGGGACACTATGTCCTTGTCCCACATCTGTGTAGTTCATCTCTAAAGGGACACGATGTCCTTGTCCCACATCTGTGTAGTTCATCTCTAAAGGGACACGATGTCCTTGTCCCACATCTGTGTCGTTCATCTTTAAAGGGACACGATGTCCTTGTCCCACATCTGTGTAGTTCATCTCTAAAGGGACACGATGTCCTTGTCCCACATCTGTGTCGTTCATCTCTAAAGGGACACGATGTCCTTGTCCCACATCTGTGTCGTTCATCTCTAAAGGGACACGATGTCCTTGTCCCACATCTGTGTCGTTCATCTCTAAAGGGACACGATGTCCTTGTCCCACATCTGTGTAGTTCATCTCTAAAGGGACACGATGTCCTTGTCCCACATCTGTGTCGTTCATCTCTAAAGGGACACGATGTCCTTGTCCCACATCTGTGTAGTTCATCTCTAAAGGGACACGATGTCCTTGTCCCACATCTGTGTCGTTCATCTCTAAAGGGACACGATGTCCTTGTCCCACATCTGTGTCGTTCATCTCTAAAGGGACACGATGTCCTTGTCCCACATCTGTGTCGTTCATCTCTAAAGGGACACGATGTCCTTGTCCCACATCTGTGTAGTTCATCTTTAAAGGGACACTATGTCCTTGTCCCACATCTGTGTAGTTCATCTCTAAAGGGACACTATGTCCTTGTCCCACATCTGTGTCGTTCATCTCTAAAGGGACACTATGTCCTTGTCCCACATCTGTGTCGTTCATCTCTAAAGGGACACGATGTCCTTGTCCCACATCTGTGTAGTTCATCTCTAAAGGGACACTATGTCCTTGTCCCACATCTGTGTCGTTCATCTTTAAAGGGACACTATGTCCTTGTCCCACATCTGTGTCGTTCATCTCTAAAGGGACACGATGTCCTTGTCCCACATCTGTGTCGTTCATCTCTAAAGGGACACGATGTCCTTGTCCCACATCTGTGTCGTTCATCTCTAAAGGGACACGATGTCCTTGTCCCACATCTGTGTAGTTCATCTCTAAAGGGACACTATGTCCTTGTCCCACATCTGTGTCGTTCATCTCTAAAGGGACACTATGTCCTTGTCCCACATCTGTGTCGTTCATCTTTAAAGGGACACTATGTCCTTGTCCCACATCTGTGTCGTTCATCTTTAAAGGGACACTATGTCCTTGTCCCACATCTGTGTCGTTCATCTCTAAAGGGACACTATGTCCTTGTCCCACATCTGTGTCGTTCATCTTTAAAGGGACACTATGTCCTTGTCCCACATCTGTGTCGTTCATCTTTAAAGGGACACTATGTCCTTGTCCCACATCTGTGTCGTTCATCTTTAAAGGGACACTATGTCCTTGTCCCACATCTGTGTAGTTCATCTCTAAAGGGACACTATGTCCTTGTCCCACATCTGTGTCGTTCATCTCTAAAGGGATACTATGTCCTTGTCCCACATCTGTGTAGTTCATTGTGGCAATTGGATTTGAGATTTGTGACTGGGTGGAAAGCTCCTATTTAAAAGCATTAAATTCCAATGTGTATATGTGTGTGTATATTTGTGTGTGTGTGTGTGTGTGTGTGTGTGTGTGTGTGTGTGTGTGTGTGTGTGTGTGTGTGTGTGTGTGTGTGTGTGTGTGTGTGTGTGTGTGTGTGTGTGTGTGTGTGTGTGTGTGTGTGTGTGTGTGTGTGTGTGTGTGTGTGTGTGTGTGTGTGTGCTTGTGCTTGTGGGCATGGGCGTCTCTGTGATGGTGTGTGTGTTGTGGAATGATGAGGGGTTGTGTGTGTGTGGGGTGGGGGTTAATGGTTGTACTCTGGGCTGAGATACTCTGGGGACCCAGTTGGAGATGGCTGTGTGTGCAGGACAGGGCGCAATGTGACAGGGTCTCAGGGGAAATACACCTGCATGTCTGAGGTGGTCCCCACTTGGTCAGAAGAAGATCTCTACAAGCTCCTATCACATATCACAGAAATGCATTATTACGTAGCAGAGCTCGGAGAGATACTTGAGAATATGTAGGGCTACAGACAAATACATGATTTTACACACTGAGCGTACAAAACATTAGGAACACCTTGCTAATATTGAGTTTCACCCCTTTTGCCCTCAGAACAGCCTCAATTCGTTGGGGCATGGACTCTACAAGGTGTCGAAAGTGTTCACCAGGGATGCTGGCCCATGTTGACTCCAATGCTTCCCACAGTTGTGTCAAAATGTCTGGATATCCTTTCGGTGATGGACCATTCTTGATACACACAGGAAACTGTTGAGCATGAAAAACACAGTAGCTTTGCAGTTCTTGACACACTCAAACTGGTGCGCCTGGCACCTGCTACCATTCCCCGTTCAAAGGCACTTCAATCTTTTGCCATGCCCATTCATCCTTCTTTACCCTGACTCCTCCCCTTCATCTACACTGATTAAAGTGGATTTAACAGGTGACAGCTGTCATAGCTTTCACCTGGATTCACCTGGTCAGTCTATGTCATGGAAAGAGCAGGTGTTCCTAATGTTTTGTACACTCAGTGTATTTGATTACTGAGAAGTATAGGAGAATATAGAAGCGTACTGAGAATTGCATTACAATATACATTGAGTGCACAAACACTGCTGGGTTTTTCACATTCAACAGTTTCTTGTGTGTATCAAGAAGGGTCCACCACCGAAAGGACATCCAGCCAACGGCAGGCCAGTAGTCAAAAAGGGCTCAGGCTACATTTAGTCAACAGTACAACATTGGTGCCTATAGACCCATAAAAGAATGCACAACTCGTTGTACCTCGACCTGACAGAGTTCCACTTCTTTCAGCAAAAAAACAAGAAACTGCGGTTGTAATGGGCTAGAAACAAAAACACTGGACACTGGAGAATGTGAAAAACATTGCCTGGTTTGATAAATCCCGGTTCCTGCTGTTTCACGCTGATGGGAGGACTAGGGTATGGAGAAAACCACATGAGTACGTACGTCCATCGTGCCGCGTGTTGATATTACAGGCTGCTGCTGGTGGTGTGATGGTGTGGTGTTTTCAGAGCACACATTGGGCCCCTTGATAGAAGTGGAGCAACGTTTGAATGCCAACCAACGGATATCTGAACATCATTGTTAATCAGGTGCTTCCCCTCATGGCAGCAGTGTATCTATCTGCCAAATGATTTTTTTCAGCAGGATAATGCCCCATGCCACAAGGCTAGGATTGTCCAGGAATGGTTCCACAAACATGAAAGTCCACTCAGCTTCACTGCAGTGGCCTGCCCAGTCACCAGATCTCAATCCAATTGAGCATCTGTGGGATGAGATGGAACAAGCTATTCGTAGTGTCCTTAATGTTTTGTAAACTCAGTGTATATCGGACCACTGAAAAATGCCTCAGAATATAAGATATCACTGAGAAATACTCAAGTATTCATCAGAGGACTGCAACTGGATGTATGAAATCATATGAATGTGGAAAAATGCATGAGAACACTTGAGAGCAGTGCTCAATGCATTCTCAGCCAGCTGCCTTTTCCACTGCCTATGGCAATACATGTAAGATTTATAAAAATCATGACATTACACAAACCATGAGCCAACATGTTTTAAAACTCCTTTACTCTCATTAAAAACATACAAGTCTATCTCAACTTTACTCAGCAATGTCAGGGCTTATGGACATGAACAAGCATTCTTTGGAAAATGACCCCTCATGGTCCAGATTTCTGTTTTGGAATGGTGTGCTGGGTGTTGAAACGCTGAGTAAGACACACTGTACAGCATTGCTCTTAGATATGCATAGGTCCTAGGATTGACCTGTGAGGTATTACAGGGGGGGGGGGGGAGAAGGCCCTGCTCAGCAATAATGCCTGGTCCATCTGCTGCTAGTCAGCCTGTAATGAATGAGTCCCCAGTGTGAGATCAATAGATCGGTAAAGAATCGTCCGCCGCCCGACAGCGAAAGATGAGCAGGGAGCCACTCTGTCGATAAACATCGCCATGGATCCCCCTCAATACCCCTGCCACACCTTTATCCTGGGATTCCTGTGTTGGGTCAGCACTACATGTTTTATCCCTGAGCCCAATGCAGGAAGGACTGTGGGGGACACACACACAGACAAACACACACAAACACACACACGCACAAACACATTCCAAACTATAATGTGACTAGCAACAGCCCCTCAGCCTGTCCTGCTGTACTGAGTATACCTCTCTGTCAGTATGGAGCTGTGAGCGATCCAGCCTGAAGCAACCCTCTCTGACATGAATCAGGAGCGCAGCACCTGACTTCAAGCAGTGTTGAGTTCCTGCAGCGGTGGCCAAGGCCGTCTCTGTATTTGAGTCAAAGTAACATGTTTTCTCTTGACATTTGTTGTGGGGAATGTGTGAGAGCTCAAGACTGGGGTTGATATCACCTGTCTGCACAAAGACCCACGCTTTGGTTTGAGATGAAATAGTGAGAGCACAGAGGAGAACCCAGAGAAAACTTTTAAAGGTGTGTAGCCGTGTGCGAGTATGAGTATGTGTGTATGTCTGTCATCTCCCTCAGACCCTACCTCCAATAATGAAATAATGAAGCCGGGGCTCTGGAGATGACTCCTACCACCCCCCCCCCCCACCCCCCACCCCCGCGCATAAAAAAAAAATCTAAACACAAAAGGAAGACAGAAATAAAGTTGGAAAAAATAAGGAAAATATCTGTGGTTCAACTGTCAGTTGTGGTGATGAATGGAAATGGACCTCTCTCCTCTCGCTGCTCTTAATGCAATCACTTTGGCACGGCACAGCTGCCATCTTTGATGCCGGCCCATTTTTGTAAATTCGGCGCAAATTACCCCGTCAGAACCCAGCGGCGCCTGTCCGTCAGAGGGATGTCGCAGAGACAGGTGACTGACAAGAGGCACAAGGGAAAACAACCAGAGGAGGGGATGGGGGGAGAAGGAGGGAGATTGAGAGGAAGAGGGAAAGTGAGGGGGAGAGGGGGAGAGGCAAAGGGAGAAGTAAAATGAGCAGAGGGCAAAAAAATCCAAAAGGGGGTATTTTTTACCCATCGTCCCTTGGGCATGGCAGTATCAAGTCAATCTGGGGGCTAATTGGTGTCAGGGCTTGAATCTATCTATCTCCTTGAGAGGCGAGCAGAAGGTTGATGAAGTTGGATGTACAGGATGATAGGGCACAACAATGGCAGGCAGGAATAAAGGCTGCTTCCACAAAGCCCTCTTTCCTCTCTGAGAGCATACTTCTGACCTTGGCCTTGTCCTTGCCACTCACAACTTTCTCTCTCTCACTCCCTCATTCCTCTCCTATTCACAATACATTCTCTCATTCTGTGGCTACCAGTGAATCTGGACCATCAGGGAATATTTTCTTCTTCCCAAAGTGTGTTATGACAAAATACTGTAATCGTAAAAGGTGAGTTAAAGTGTATGAACATATAATATTACAATGCGCTAAACATGCTAGTTGGTGCGAATTACATTCAGGGGGGAGAAAAGAGTGATCCCATTATTCGTCAGAGGTATAGACAGCCCCACTATTAATGATATCTAATGAGGTAGAGGATTTGGTCTGTTTTTGACGGGCATGTCGACAGGACCCCCTTTGTCTCTGTCGCAGCTCCGCCCCTCTACATGATCCAACTGGCTCATCTCTGGGGCTCTGCTCCGTCTTCACTCTCTACTGCAAGTGCTCAGAGCGAGTGAGACGCTGGCGATATGTGTTATCACGGAGGTGCCGGCAGCTGCCAACAGGTACACGGCAGCAGGGCTTACCACAGACTGGCAGGTGGTTGCCTAATGCACCTCTCTCCCCAATGCCTCCCCCCAAACCCCCTTGCTTTCCGACAACACATTAACGCATGGTGCAACCTCAGAATCGCAAAGAAACGGCAGAAAAATAAGCACTTGAATTTAGAATCAGACACGCAGCGAACACAAAACCCATGAAAAGGGAGGGAGGTGGATTTTGGTTCTCTCTCTGTATTTGTATGAAGGCTTTGATAAGAAAGCAAACATTCTGCAGGTCTGTGGCACTCTGTTTGGTGAACTACTGGGTTATTGAGGGAGCCCAGTCAAGGAGTGAGAGAGAAAGTGAAAAAGGGAGGTAGAAAAAAAGCTAGAGATAAACAGATGAAAGGAGAGAAAGACAGAAAGAGAGAAACAGAAGAAGATGGATAAAAGTGAGAGAAAGAGAAAGAAAGGGAGAGAGAGAGAGTGAGAGAGGGAGAGAGGATAGAGGTAAGAGAGCCATGCTGTGAGCACCCAGAGTGGTGGTGGTCAGTCAGAGAGTCCCAGACACTTAAAACTCCTGACCTTTCACAGCGGCCCATCATGGATAAAGATAATTAGCACAGTCAACTCAGACTACCCCTCTCACTCCCCACTCTGCCTCCATCTAAACCCCAGCACCCAAATAGAGTTCACTTCTAAAATAAACCCCAGCCACAGACACATACTGCGATTAACACTGTCTCATCCTTCCTCTCAAAACAGCAACACACATGGACCGACACCTGACACACATTCACACACACAGACGGACAAAGTTACACACCCAGGAACTGGACTGGCATCTGGCTTACTAGCTTCTACCATCCTCTCTGTCTTGCTTCTGCCAATTTTCTCTCTCTCTCTCTCTCTCTCTCTCTCTCTCTCTCTCTCTCTCTCTCTCTCTCTCTCTCTCTCTCTCTCTCTCTCTCTCTCTCTCTCTCTCTCTCTCTCTCTCTCTCTCTCTCTCTCTCTCTCTCTCTCTCTCCCCAATGCAGTTCAGATGTGGTACTAGTGCAGAGGCGGATGAGGACGTGTGAAAATATCCAAAGTTGTGTTTTTCTTCTTAATTATGGCAGATCAAGAGATTTAGCATTCCCTCTCAAGACCACAACTGTCAAAACAGTGGGCAGGAAAAGCTAGCTCTCCTCCCACCTCCCCTTACACATTTCCCCCTTCCTCCTCCCTACTTCCCCTCAGCCTTTGAGCCGGTGCCACGGCCCACCCTTCCGAATTCATGAGTGCAGAGCTGTGTGAGTGGGCATATTTTAAAAACATGCACGTTTGTGTGTGTGCGCAAGGTTGGAAGTGGGTTTGTGTGGGTGTCAGTCCAACATGGCAGGTGACAGTTGCTCATCACATTTCAGTTTTTTCGTCGATAACAAAGTTTAGATTTGTTAGTTAGGCATTTAGGTGAGCACTGTGTGAGGCACCTGAACTGTGTCTGCCCTCAAGTTCAGCCTTAAAGAAACAGCAGCTGTCTGCTACTTGCCTGCCTTCTCTCTGTCTCTCCATCGACTGTGAGAATCACATCCCTCAACCTGCATGTCCCTCTGTAACCTCTGACCTTAACCTCTGCACTAATACCTTGAGCTGCCAATGTCATGGCCAGACGGGTTGGCAGCGGGGCCTTTGTCTCTGACGTTCTCTCTCTCTCTCCCACCCCTCCCCCATCCCTCCATCCAACCTTCATCCAACCCCCATGGCACACAGACAGATAAATGATTTCTATTTGTCCTCTGCGGCGAGGAAAGAAGTTACCGATACAATTCACCAAATGATGTCAAGGATTTGTCAGCAAAGCTTATGAATGACAAAAACACCCCCAACCACCCCTCTAACACCCCCAAAAACACCTCTGCAGGCCAGGAAGATTGAGAGCCAGGACACTTTATTGATTCTACCCTCCCTCACCACCTCTCCCATCACCCTCACCTTCTTAAATGGAAGCTAGGGCTACAAAGGAGAGAGCACCAGTTTTTGTGTCCTAAAATGTGGCTAAAAGCTGTCTGTCTGTGGGGTTTAGGAAGGTAGGGATTGAATTCGATATTAAGATCTAACACTGGCTTCCAGCAGTTCTGTTCTGACTAAAGGAGGGGTGGATGCTGTCTGGCTGGATGGGATCACATCTCCCCTTGCTTCCCCTTACTTCGCCCTGTTGTTTGGGAGAAAGATCAGGCTGATGGATGGCTGGAATATAGATCAACTTTGTGGAGTTGACAAAGGGAGGCGTGGGGTGGGACGGTAGGAGCAGAGCCGATGGCATTGAGGAACGTCCTGACGGTGGGTACAACGCCTTGGCCATGCAGGCTCTGTGGCTGCCAGAAAAGAGGAGAGGACAAGTAGACAGGGTAAGGCAAGATAATCTGTCTGGCAGATGCTGCAGAATGGAGAGCAAACCAATCAGGGATGGAGAAAGGAGAAGAAGGGGGTTTGAGGATGACAAGAGAGGACAGTGGAAATGTGTACTGGAAAAGGTGATGTGCAGTGTTAAATGAAATCCATATAATTCATGTCTAGTTTTAATCCCAATTAAATAGATAATGAAGTCCATAGCAGAGTACAATTCTGTACAATGCGTCCAAAATATAACCAAAGTATGGTTATTGCCACTGTACCTATTCATGTGATTTGTTAAACTCAGGTTGTGAGGGAGTCTCAGGTGATAAACATTCTTCCCTCTGCCCTATCCTGTCCTGTTCTCTTCGCATTACAGGAGAACACACACGGACTCCCTCCCATCTCCTGAGGTAAAGCTCTTTGGCAAACACTGCTCTGATTAAAACAAACAGGCCAGTGAGCCTCTCTGTCGGGGGGCGACAGGGCAAATAGGCCCGACGCAGCAGGAGGGCCTGACACAGAAGCAGCACCACACTACAGACAGACAGTACTGCAATGAGTCACAACGAGGTAGCACAGCTCTGAGGGGCTGAGACAAAGACAGGTCGCAGGCGGAGGAGAGTCACAGACACCACAGTTAGGGATTAGTACTAGCAGTCAGTTACAGACAGTACAGAGAATGAGTTAACCGTCTTGAGTAGCACAAACTGCCACAAAGTCACTAACAGTCACTAGCGGTTACAGACAATATAGAGCAAAACAACACAATAGGGGAGTCACAAACTTAACATTAGCAGAGTTAACACAAAACATTCACAGACTAAACGAAACATTCACAGACTTAACAAAAACATTCACCGACTTAACCAAAACATTCACAGACTAAACAAAACAGTCACAAACAAGAGTCACAGACTAAACAAAACATTCACAGACTAAACAAAACATTCAAAACAAAAGAGTTACAGACTAAACAAACATTCACAGACTAAATAAAACAACAGTGTTGGAAAAAGTACCCAATTTTCATACTTGAGTAAAAGTAAAGATACCTTAATAGAAAATGAATCAAGTAAAAGTGAAAGTCAACCAGTAAAATACTACTTGAGTAAAAGTCTAAAAGTATTTGGTTTTAAGTATACTTAAGTATCAAAAGTAAAAGTATAAAACATTTCAAATTCCTTATGTAGAGCAAACCAGACATCATCATTTTCTTGTTTTTTTAATTTACCGATAGCCAGGGGCATGGTCCAACACTCAGACATAATTTACAAATGAAACGTGTTTATGTGTTTAGTGAGTCCACCAAATCAGAGGCAGTAGGGATGACCAGGGATGTTCTCTTGATAAGTGTGTGAATTAGACAATTTTCCTGTCCTGCTAAGCATTCAAAATGTAACAAGTACTTTTGCTTGTCAAGGGAAATGTACAGTGGGGCAAAAAAGTATTTAGTCAGCCACCAATTGTGCAAGTTCTCCCACTTAAAAAGATGAGAGAGGCCTGTAATTTTCATCATAGGTACACTTCAACTATGACAGACAAAATGAGAGAAAAAAAGTCCAGAAAATCACATTGTAGGATTTTTAATGAATTTATTTGCAAATTATGGTGGAAAATAAGTATTTGGTCAATTACAAACAAGCAAGATTTCTGGCTCTCACAGACCTGTAACTTCTTCTTTAAGAGGCTCCTCTGTCCTCCACTAGTTACCTGTATTAATGGCACCTGTTTGAACTTGTTATCAGTATAAAAGACACCTGTCCACAACCTCAAACAGTCACACTCCAAACTCCACTATGGCCAAGACCAAAGAGCTGTCAAAGGACACCAGAAACAAAATTGTAGACCTGCACCAGGCTGGGAAGACTGAATCTGCAATAGGTAAGCAGCTTGGTTTGAAGAAATCAACTGTGGGAGCAATTATTAGGTAATGGAAGACATACAAGACCACTGATAATCTCCCTCGATCTGGGGCTCCACGCAAGATCTCACCCCGTGGGGTCAAAATTATCACAGGAACGGTGAGCAAAAATCCCAGAACCACACGGGGGGACCTAGTGAATGACCTGCAGAGAGCTGGGACCAAAGTAACAAAGCCTACCATCAGTAACACACTACGCCGCCAGGGACTCAAATCCTGCAGTGCCAGACGTGTCCCCCTGCTTAAGCCAGTACATGTCCAGGCCCGTCTGAAGTTTGCTAGAGAGCATTTGGATGATCCAGAAGAAGATTGGGAGAATGTCATATGGTCAGATGAAACCAAAATATAACTTTTTGGTAAAAACTCAACTCGTCGTGTTTGGAGGACAAAGAATGCTGAGTTGCATCCAAAGAACACCATACCTACTGTGAAGCATGGGGGTGGAAACATCATGCTTTGGGGCTGTTTTTCTGCTAAGGGACCAGGACAACTGATCCGTGTAAAGGAAAGAATGAATGGGGCCATGTATCGTGAGATTTTGAGTGAAAACCTCCTTCCATCAGCAAGGGCATTGAAGATGAAACGTGGCTGGGTCTTTCAGCATGACAATGATCCCAAACACACCGCCCGGGCAACGAAGGAGTGGCTTCGTAAGAAGCATTTCAAGGTCCTGGAGTGGCCTAGCCAGTCTCCAGATCTCAACCCCATAGAACATCTTTGGAGGGAGTTGAAAGTCCGTGTTGCCCAGCAACAGCCCCAAAACATCACTGCTCTAGAGGAGATCTGCATGGAGGAATGGGCCAAAATACCAGCAACAGTGTGTGAAAACCTTGTGAAGACTTACAGAAAACGTTTGACCTCTGTCATTGCCAACAAAGGGTATATAACAAAGTATTGAGATAAACTTTTGTTATTGACCAAATACTTATTTTCCACCATAATTTGCAAATAAATTCATTAAAAATCCTACAATGTGATTTTCTGGAATTTTTTTTCTCATTTTGTCTGTCATAGTTGAAGTGTACGTACCTATGATGAAAATTACAGGCCTCTCTCATCTTTTTAAGTGAGAGAACTTGCACAATTGGTGGCTGACTAAATACTTTTTTGCCCCACTGTATGGAGTAATAAGTACACACATTTTTAGGAATGTAGTGAAGAAAAAGTAAAAGTTGTCAAAAATATAAATAGTAAAGTACAGATACCCCAAAAAACAACTGAAGTAGTACTTTCAAGAATTTTTACTTAAGTACTTTACACCACTGCAAAACAGTCACAGATTAAGCAAAACATTCACAGACTCAACAAAACATTCACAGACTAAACATAACAGTCACAGACTAAACAAAACATTCACAGACTAAACCAAACTGTCACGGACTAAACCAAACTGTCACAGACTAAACATAACAGTCACAGATTAAGCAAAACATTCACAGACTAAGCAAAACAGTCACAGACTAAACAAAACATTCACAGACTAAACAAAACAGTCACAGACTAAACAAAACATTCACAGACTAAACCAAACTGTCACAGAGTCATTGAGTGGTCGAGTCACAGAACTCTTTACACAATGGACCTGACCCTGGTGTTATTTTATGTTTTGTTATCTTCAGGCCTGTCTACAACCTCAGTGTCCTGAGCAGAAAGGGGAGTAGTGGGGGCTACCTAGTGGGATGGAAGAGGTGAAAGGGTAAGGGGAGAATTAGACCATCATACATCCGATGGCTGTCATTTCTCGATGCACTCAATGGTTTTAATGTATTGGCTTAAAACAGCACGGGATCCTGCCAAGATTAAGTATTGGATCTCAAGGCATTAGGCGAGCATGTGAAATCACTCTCGATGGTCTCATTCTCCCCTAATTCAATTAGGCTCTTTCCCAGAGCAGAGCATGCTGGGACCAGGGATTCTCTCTCTTTTTTTCCCAAGGAGACGAGTAGTGCAGACCAAGGCTGTGTGCACGAGGTGTTGGGGCTAAAACCCGTATTTCTGTCCCTAACACCACCCTCCATCCCTTTCTCCCCCTCTCCCTCTCGCCCCCTGCCCTCTCAGAAGGCTAGCACCCAGATAAACATCTGATGCCGAGGGGTCAGCCAGAGTCCCATGACATCATCACGGCAGAGAACAGAGCAGCTCTCTCTCAGCCAATCAGAGCACAGCTGTGCTGAGGTCAGCTCTATTGTGCCATGATGTCATGTATGTAGCTCGCAGGATAGAGTAGGGCCAGGGGGCGCTACGCTGTGATTGGCTGACTGGGAATCACCATTTATAATGGTGTTATTTTCATTAACTCTATCTTGGTTTTATTACATTATTAAGGGGATTAAAAGTGAATTGTAACGAGTCATACGGAACAAAGTGAGTTCATAAAGAAGTGAGTTTAACCTCGAGTGAAAAGGGCTCTAAACTGCATAGCTTGAAAGTTTACCTAAAGTTGACACTTGGACTGGACAGTGCTTTACTTTGACTAGGACTGTAGCCACTGTGGTGCTGAGTTTCAGTAGTAACACTCCTGAGAGCTGACCTTATGAAGGCTGACTGCACATTGGCCAGGCAACCTCTGACCCTGCAGACAACTTCCATGACCTGTTCCTCACCTCCGATTTACCTCTGGACTGTGAAAACACACACACAAACACACACACATTCTCTCACCCTCTCTCCTTTCCCCATTAAGTATCCCCCATTCATATTTACAGGGGCTTACAAACAGGGCTGCGTCGTTTGGCTGCTTCTCCTTGGATACCCAGTCCGTCTGACACTTATCTGAGGGATTACTGCAGTGGGGCCAGCTACCACAGATTAGAGACAAAGGCCAAATTAAAACAGGGGCTATCAACAAACACAGGGACAAGACGACAGGGAGCTGATCCAATTACACCGATAACCCACAGGGCCTGGGCGCTGGAGGAGACACTGAGCTGGGACAAACAGAGGTAAACACACACACAGATACACAGGGAGCGGCAGAGAAACCACACACACACAGCTACTCTAGCCAGGTAGCCACCTTGCCAAGTAAGGGTCACAGGCGACAAATGTGCATAGACAAGAGCTCCATTGGTTTTCGCCAAATACCTATGTTTCAGCAATGGTTAATTTTATAAGTGCTATATGGATCATAGTGAGGCGTGTTCATAATATACCGATAACACACTAGGAAGATCCAACATGACTTGTTGTACTTGTAATAATACCTTGTAACAATAGCTTGAGATGGTTTAGTTGTACAGTACTGTACACTGAGTGTACAAAACATTAGGAACAACTTCCTAATATTGAGCTGCATCCTCCCCCTTTTGCCCTCAGAACAGCCTTAATTCGTCAAGGCATGGACAAGATGTCGAAAGCATTCCACAAGGATGCTGACCTATGTTGACTAAAATACTTCCCACAGTTGTGTCAAGTTGGCTGGATGTACTTTGGGTGATGGACCATTCTTGATACACACGGGAAACTGTTGAGTGTTTAAAACCCAGCAGCGTTGCAGTTCTTGGCACAAACCGGTGTGCCTGGCAACTACTACGATACCCATTCAAAGGCACTTATCTTTTGTCTTGTCCATTCACCCTCTGAACGGCATACATATACAATCCATGTCTCAATTGTCTCAAGGCTTAAAAAAACGTATTTAACCCGTGTCCTCCCCTTCATCACCAATGATTGAGGTGGATTTAACAAGTGACATCAAAAGGGATCATATCTTTCACCTGGATTTCACCTGGACAGACAGACAGTCATACTAACCTCTATCTTTCCTCTCGGCCAATCCACCGCCCCAGCTCATTACCGCCCCAGCTCCATTGTGTTAATTGAAGCCATGCTGACGATGCTCCTCTCCCGCTCTATAAAAGCAGAAGGACTTGTCGCTCCCACTACCCTGGTTCTCCCTCCAGCTACACAGGTAATTGAATTGTGGCAGGGCTCTGGCCCTCGGTAAACTGGCTTGTTTTAATAACTCCACTAGATTACGTTTAATAAGTGTGCCTTAAACGCTCTTTTAGTCGGGCCGGGGTGGATGAGGAAGGGCAAATGTTATAATAGGAATGAGGAAAAGGGAGAAAAAAATGATCCAGACCCGCTTTGGGGACAGATGTAATCGCAGACGTCGGCGTATTGGCTTGTCTGTCTGTGAGCGCAGTTCAACTGTGGGACAATGGAGACTGCAGTGCAGAGGGAGATACTGTAGTGAAAAGACTGCAGGGAAACTGACACTTTACAACTACAACAGGCTAAAAACCCTAAGCTTTATCTGAACGACACTATCATCAGACGGACATTATTTTACCATACTAGCCTCACACTACACTATACAGCCCCCCATCAGTGACCATTTGCTGAAGATCATAATACCTTCTCATATGTTTATAAAATATAAGTTAGTGGGCCATTAAAGGGTAATTGATGTGATTGTTTTGTCTGGATGCCAGTGCTTTGAGGTCAGCCTAGAATTCAAAGGGTCAAAGACGAGACTGGGGTCGTTTCTTATCAGTCTGGAGCCAAAGGTTTGGTGTCAGTGAGAGGCAGGTGTCAGGCTTAGCAGTCTAGCCTGGCTTAGCCATGGTGAAGCTGGAACAAACAGTAGGTCTGGACAGGGAGAGAGAAGGGTCAAAATATCCTCCACAAAATAAACAAGCAGGGCAGAGACTGTGCCCCTGCCCCAAATGTAAAGATGCACAAGGCACGATGTAGGTAGAGCCATTACTACATCATGAAATTAAATCAAGCTTAATTTATGAAGCACATTTCAGATATGTATGCAACGCAATGCGCTTCACAGAAAAAAACATAAATAAAAAAACGATGAAAATAAAACCAGAAATATTTACTACTCAACAAATATAAGGGGATCAAAAACTAAAGAATAACAATAAAAACTGAAAGACTAAAAAAGCATGAAGAAGATTAAAAGTAGGGTAAGAAATAATGGACTGGCACACGGTGAGGTGTAGAGACAAATAGAGAGACAGATACGACAAGAAAGAAAAAGTAAAGGAAATACTGGGTCAGAAAAACAGAAAGAGAGAGAGAGACACAGAGAGAGAGAGAGAGAGAGAGAGAGAGAGAGAGAGAGAGAGAGAGAGAGAGAGAGAGAGAGAGAGAGAGAGAGAGAGAGAGAGAGAGAGAGAGAGAGAGAGAGACAGAGACAGAGACAGAGACAGAGACAGAGACAGAGACACAGAGAGAGAGAGAGAGAGAGACAGAGACACAGACACAGACACAGAGAGAGCGAGAGACAGAGAGAGAGAGAGAGAGACAGTGAGAAAATAAATGAAGAAAGGGAAAAAGAGAGATACATAAAGACAAAGAGAGAGAGTGTGTAGACAAGCTGATCTGCAGTCAGCAGGGCTGTGTTTTGTGACACAAGGAGCAGTACCGCCATCACACAGACAGTGATTATCAGAATATTGTTTGTTTCCAGAGGAGACTGCTGGCGCTGGTAGTTATCTGAGGGGACAGACACACTGTGTGTGTGTGTGTGTGTGTGTGTGTGTGTGTGTGTGTGTGTGTGTGTGTGTGTGTGTGTGTGTGTGTGTGTGTGTGTGTGTGTGTGTGTGTGTGTGTGTGTGTGTGTGTGTGTGTCCGGGCTGACTTTACCCGTCACCCCACTGGACAGGTGGCATCCCCTAGCCCTGTGATTAGTATGTCAACGTCTTTACATGTTGACAGGAACACACCACGCGCCACCCGCATCTACATGCACATACTGTATGAATGTAAATTCACCCTCCCACCCGCCCTCCTCTCACCGGAACGATCATGGGATGTCCGTCTGTAGATCAATCAATCAATCAAATGTATTTATAAAACCCTTTTTACATCAGCAGATGTCACAAAGTGCTGTACAGAAACCCAGCCTAAAACACCAAACAGCAAGCAATGCAGATGTAGAAGCACACTGGCTAGGAAAAACTCCCTAGAAAGGCAGGAACCTAGGAAGAAACCTAGAGAGGAACCAGGCTATGAAGGTTGGCCAGTCCTCTTCTGTCTGTGCCGGGAGGAGATTATAAGAGTACATGGCCATTTAAGGCCAGATTGTTCTTCGAGATGTTGAAATGTTCATAGACGACCAGCAGGGTCAAATAATAATCAGTGGTTGTAGAGGGTGCAACAGGTCAGTACCTCAGGAGAAAATGTCAGTTCACTTCTCATAGCCAAGCATTCAGAGGTCGAGACAGCAGGTGCGGTAGAGAGAGAGAGTCAAAAACAGCAGGTCCAGGACAAGGTAGCAGGTCCGGGACAAGGTAACACATCCGGTGAACAGGTCAGGGTTCCATAGCCGCAGGCAGAACAGTTGAAACTGGAGCAGCAGCACGACCAGGTGGACTGGGGACAGCCAGGAGTCATCAGGCCAGGGAGTCCTGAGGCATGATCCTAGGGCTCAGGTCCTCCGGGAGGGGAGGTAGAGAGGAAGAGAGAGAGAATTAGAGGCAGCATACTTAAATTCACACAAGACACCAGATAAGACAGGAGAATTACACCAGATATAGCTAGCCGCCCGGCACATAGACTATTGATATCTGCAGTTGTCAGCGGAGAGACAGCTGGAGACATACGGACAGGAAACCTTTTACAAAACCGTAAGAAACCTTTGACCCATTATTTTTTGTAATTCGTAATCTAATGTCTGTCCTGCATGCAGACAAGTTCTCATCAGAGAGAGCTCCCAGTGAAATGACAGCTAGTCAGCTAATGACAGCTAACTGATTCTAGAAGGGATCAATCCACAGTCTCTCTGGGGGTGATTGATTGGGAATTGAGCACAGAGACACTGTGGGAACACTCTCCATATTGTAAGTAATGGATATTTTGCCTTCAGTGAGCTTATGAGAGAGGAGAGATTGGCATTTCCTCTTAGTTAATAGAGCAGTGTCCTACACAGACTAGAGAAAACAACATTTTTACTCAATTAAAGAATCAAATCAAATCAAATCAAATTGTATTTGTCACATACACATGGTTAGCAGATGTTAATGCGAGTGTAGCGAAATGCTTGTGCTTCTAGTTCCAACAATGTAGTAATTACCAACGAGTAATCTAACCTAATTTGACTTGTTTTTGGCACAGAATGCTTCACATAATGTATGTCTGGTCAGTGAATCTTTCCTCCAAAGAGAGCCTATCCAGTGCACTAAAACTGAGGAAAAAACAGCAATGATCAATCTGAAGGTTCTGCTTTTCCAACTCTGTGTGTGTTCAAGTCTGTACTTTGGTGGTCACACACCTGTGGGTGTCCATCTATCCATCTGTCTCTGCTTGTGTGTGTGTGTGTGTGTGTGTGTGTGTGTGTGTGTGTGTGTGTGTGTGTGTGTGTGTGTGTGTGTGTGTGTGTGTGTGTGTGTGTGTGTGTGTGTGTGTGTGTGTGTGTGTGTGTGTGTGTGTGTGTGTGTGTGTGTGTGTGTGTGTGTGTGTGTGTGTGTGTGTGTGTGTGTGTGTGTGTGTGTGTGTGTGCGTGTGTGCATGCGTGTGCATGTGTGTGTGTACTCTGGAGCAATAGATGTGGGTGGAGGTGAGTCTGTCAGAGTCAGGTCTGGTCAGCAGAGAGAGTGATTATGTCTGACCCTGTGTAGAAGAGGTGTCACAGTGGGTGTCAGATGGAGGAGTGAGACAGGGGCCGAACCCAGTTTGGCCCCACCTGCCACTGGAAGAGACACGCCTGTTAGCTTAGACGCAATTGCTTTTGGAATTGAAGGCACTTAGAAGGCTAACCCCTGGCTACAGTGGTAAACCTGGTACAGACAGACTGCTGAGGATGACAGCCTGGCGGCCGAGCATGTTTTGAGGGCTATCTGACACATACTGTATAACACTGGCTTCAGACACGTGGTTTTGGACTCCTGGCTTCGTAATCCTGGCATCGGACTCCTGGCTTTGGACTCCTGGCTTCGTACTCCTGCCTTCGTTCTCCTGGCTCCGTACTACTGGCTTCGTAATCCTGGCATCGGACTCCTGGCTTTGTACTCCTGGCTTCGGACTCCTGGCTTCGGACTCCTGGTTTTGGACTCCTGGCTTCAGACACCTGGCTTCGTACTCCTGGCTTCAGACACCTGGCTTCGTACTCCTGGCTTCAGACACCTGGCTTCGTACTCCTGGCTTCGTACTCCTGGTTTTGGACTCCTAGCTTCAGACACCTGGCTTCGTACTCCTGGCTTCAGACACCTGGCTTCGTACTCCTGGCTTCAGACACCTGGCTTCGTACTCCTGGCTTCACACTCCTGGCTTTGGAAACCTGACTTCGGACACCTGGCTTTTGTGTAAAAGCAGGAGCTAGAAAAAGGATATGAAATCGATTTAATTCAGTTACAACAACATTTTCAATATAGACTAAACCTACAGTACCAATCAAAAGTTTGGACACACCTACTCATTCAAGGGTTTTTCTTTATTTTTACTATTTTCTATATAATAGTGAAGACATCAACACTATTAAATAACACATATGGAATCATGCAGTAACCAAAAAAGTGTTAAACAAATCAAATATATTTTAGATTTTAGATTCTTCAAAGTAGCCACCCTTTGCTTTGATGACAGCTATGCACACTCTTGGCATTCTCTCAACCAGCTTCACCAGGAATGCTTTACCAACAGTCTTGAAGGAGTTCCCACATAAGCTGAGCACTTATTGGCTTTCCTTCACTCTGCAGTCCAACTCATCGCAAATCATCTCAATTGGGATGAAGTCGGGTGATTGTGGAGGCCAGGTCATCTGATGCAGCACTCCATCACTCTCCTTCTTGGTCAAATAGCCCTTACACAGCCTGGAGGTGTTTTTTTGGTCATTGTCCTGTTGAAAAACGAATGATAGTCCCACTGAGCGCAAACCAGAAGGGATGGCGTATCGCTGCAGAATGCTGTGTTAGCCATGTTGGTTAAGCATGCCTTGAACTGTAAATAAATCACTGACAGTGTCACCAGCAAAACACCCTCACACCATCACACCTCATCCTCCATGCTTCATGGTGGGAACCAAACATGTGGAGATCATCCATTCACCTACTCTGCGTCTCACAAAGACATGGCGGTTGGAACCAAAAATCGCAAATGTGGACTCATCAGACCAAAGGATAGATTTCTACCGGTCTAATGTCCATTGCTCGTCTTTCTTGGCCTAAGCAAGTCTCTTCTTATTATTAGTGTCCTTTAGTAGTGGTTTCTTTGCAGCAATTTGACCATGAAGGCCTAATTCACGCACTCCCCTCTGAACAGTTGATGTTGAGATGTGTCTTTTATTTGAACTCTGTGAAGCATTTATTTGGGATGCAATCTGAGGTGCAGTTAACTCTAATGAACTTATCCTCTGCAGCAGAGGTAACTCTGGGTCTTCCTTCCCTGTGGAGGTCCTCACGATAGACAGTTTCATCATAGCGCTTGATGGTTTTTGCGACTGCACAGAGTTCTTGACATTTTCCATATTGACTGACCATGTCTTAAATTAATGATTTTACTTATTTGAGCTGTTCTTGCCATAATATGGACTTGGTCTTTTACCACATCTTCTGTATACCACCAATACCTTGTCGAAACACAACTGATTGGCTCAAACGCATTAACACTTTGTTGGTTACTACATGATTCCATATGTGTTATTTCATAGTTTTGATGTCTTCACTATTATTCTACGTAGTAGAAAATAGTAAATATAAAGAAAACCCCTGGAATGAGTAGATGTGTCCAAACGTTTGACTCGTACTGTATATTAAAAACTATTGAGGATGACAACAAAAGTAATTGGCTTTCCAACCAGCAGACCAACAGCCCCTGTCACTCAGAAGGAGAAGTGGGGGAGTGAAGAAACTGTCAACCATTCATTTTCCAGTTTCACCATCATCAACACCAGGTATTCATTATGCCAGTGACATTAACACTACCCTGACTAGAACCTCGTTTTAACTTGTAGGATTGTTTACTCTGTATAGATAAGAAAGCAGTGAAATTAAATGTATGAATTATGGCATGTCAATTTGCTTATGAACATTCCAAGGGTTCATCATGTGAGCAGAAGAAACCCCCTCGCTCTCAATGAGCCCTCTTCCATGTTCTCTTCCTCTATCTCTCCCTTGTCTCCTCTCCCTCTCTCCCTGCTCCCCCTCTCCCTCTCCATCTCCCTCCATGCCTCTCTTAGCAGTGTGTTACTGTGTTACTACGGCCTCTGCAATTAAAAAACATGGGCAGGGAAGAGGGACGTGCAGGTTGTCCTCAGAGAGAAAAAAGACAATACAATACACACATTGGATGACAATATACATACACGCGCATGCTCGCTCGCACACACCGCACGTGCACACACACACAGACATAGACACACAAACAAATCCAAAATAGAGTATAAAATACTTTTGTTTTTCATAATATACAAACTCTGAATGGAATGTTGACAACACTCAAAGTTTTGTAAACATCTGAACAATTAACACATTGATGTCATACAGTAATTACAGAGAAAATTCAACATTAACATCTTAATGATAACTGAGATTAACAGCAAACTATTATATATTACCCAGAAGGCTACATTAGGCTATCACATAATATATACAGTATTCAGTAATGATGCATTTAATTCAAACTAGTTCAGTAGTTTGTTTGAATGCATTCTAATACATCATGTCATGTGAAAGGAATGAATCAAGTGGGAAAGAGAAAAGGCATGTAATCTACCCGACTGTGTGCATGTGCTTATACATGTGTGTTGGTGTGATGTGTGTTTATACATGTGTGTTGGTGTGATGTGTGTTTATACATGTGTGTTGGTGTGATGTGTGTTTATACATGTGTGTTGGTGTGTTGTGTGTTTATACATGTGTGTTTGTGTGATGTGTGTTTATACATGTGTGTTGGTGTGATGTGTGTTTATACATGTGTGTTTATGTGATGTGTGTTTATACATGTGTGTTGGTGTGTTGTGTGTTTATACATGTGTGTTTGTGTGATGTGTGTTTATACATGTGTGTTGGTGTGATGTGTGTTTATACATGTGTGTTTATGTGATGTGTGTTTATACATGTGTGTTGGTGTGATGTGTGTTTATACATGTGTGTTGGTGTGATGTGTGTTTATACATGTGTGTTTATGTGATGTGTGTTTATACATGTGTGTTGGTGTGATGTGTGTTTATACATGTGTGTTTATGTGATGTGTGTTTATACATGTGTGTTGGTGTGATGTGTGTTTATACATGTGTGTTGGTGTGATGTGTGTTTATACATGTGTGTTGGTGTGATGTGTGTTTATACATGTGTGTTTATGTGATGTGTGTTTATACATGTGTGTTGGTGTGATGTGTGTTTATACATGTGTGTTGGTGTGATGTGTGTTTATACATGTGTGTTGGTGTGATGTGTGTTTATACATGTGTGTTGGTGTGATGTGTGTTTATACATGTGTGTTGGTGTGATGTGTGTTTATACATGTGTGTTGGTGTGATGTGTGTTTATACATGTGTGTTGGTGTGATGTGTGTTTATACATGTGTGTTTATGTGATGTGTGTTTATACATGTGTGTTGGTGTGATGTGTGTTTATACATGTGTGTTGGTGTGATGTGTGTTTATACATGTGTGTTGGTGTGATGTGTGTTTATACATGTGTGTTGGTGTGATGTGTGTTTATACATGTGTGTTGGTGTGATGTGTGTTTATGTGATGTGTGTTTATACATGTGTGTTGGTGTGATGTGTGTTTATACATGTGTGTTGGTGTGATGTGTGTTTATACATGTGTGTTGGTGTGATGTGTGTTTATACATGTGTGTTGGTGTGATGTGTGTTTATACATGTGTGTTGGTGTGATGTGTGTTTATACATGTGTGTTTATACATGTGTGTTGGTGTGATGTGTGTTTATACATGTGTGTTTGTGTGATGTGTGTTTATACATGTGTGTTTATGTGATGTGTGTTTATACATGTGTGTTGGTGTGATGTGTGTTTATACATGTGTGTTGGTGTGATGTGTGTTTAGACATGTTTGTTGGTGTGATGTGTGTTTATACATGTGTGTTGATGTGATGTGTGTTTATGTGATGTGTGTTTATACATATGTGTTGGTGTGATGTGTGTTTATACATGTGTGTTGGTGTGATGTGTGTTTATACATGTGTGTTGGTGTGATGTGTGTTTATACATGTGTGTTGGTGTGTTGTGTGTTTATACATGTGTGTTGGTGTGATGTGTGTTTATACATGTGTGTTGGTGTGATGTGTGTTTATACATGTGTGTTGGTGTGATGTGTGTTTATACATGTGTGTTGGTGTGATGTGTGTTTATACATGTGTGTTGGTGTGTTGTGTGTTTATACATGTGTGTTTGTGTGATGTGTGTTTATACATGTGTGTTGGTGTGATGTGTGTTTATACATGTGTGTTTATGTGATGTGTGTTTATACATGTGTGTTGGTGTGTTGTGTGTTTATACATGTGTGTTTGTGTGATGTGTGTTTATACATGTGTGTTGGTGTGATGTGTGTTTATACATGTGTGTTTATGTGATGTGTGTTTATACATGTGTGTTGGTGTGATGTGTGTTTATACATGTGTGTTGGTGTGATGTGTGTTTATACATGTGTGTTTATGTGATGTGTGTTTATACATGTGTGTTGGTGTGATGTGTGTTTATACATGTGTGTTTATGTGATGTGTGTTTATACATGTGTGTTGGTGTGATGTGTGTTTATACATGTGTGTTTATGTGATGTGTGTTTATACATGTGTGTTGGTGTGATGTGTGTTTATACATGTGTGTTGGTGTGATGTGTGTTTATACATGTGTGTTGGTGTGATGTGTGTTTATACATGTGTGTTGGTGTGATGTGTGTTTATACATGTGTGTTGGTGTGATGTGTGTTTATACATGTGTGTTTATGTGATGTGTGTTTATACATGTGTGTTGGTGTGATGTGTGTTTATACATGTGTGTTGGTGTGATGTGTGTTTATACATGTGTGTTGGTGTGATGTGTGTTTATACATGTGTGTTGGTGTGATGTGTGTTTATACATGTGTGTTGGTGTGATGTGTGTTTATACATGTGTGTTGGTGTGATGTGTGTTTATACATGTGTGTTGGTGTGATGTGTGTTTATACATGTGTGTTTATGTGATGTGTGTTTATACATGTGTGTTGGTGTGATGTGTGTTTATACATGTGTGTTGGTGTGATGTGTGTTTATACATGTGTGTTGGTGTGATGTGTGTTTATACATGTGTGTTGGTGTGATGTGTGTTTATACATGTGTCTTGGTGTGATGTGTGTTTATGTGATGTGTGTTTATACATGTGTGTTGGTGTGATGTGTGTTTATACATGTGTGTTGGTGTGATGTGTGTTTATACATGTGTGTTGGTGTGATGTGTGTTTATACATGTGTGTTTATACATGTGTGTTGGTGTGATGTGTGTTTATACATGTGTGTTTGTGTGATGTGTGTTTATACATGTGTGTTTATGTGATGTGTGTTTATACATGTGTGTTGGTGTGATGTGTGTTTATACATGTGTGTTGGTGTGATGTGTGTTTATACATGTGTGTTGGTGTGATGTGTGTTTATACATGTGTGTTGATGTGATGTGTGTTTATGTGATGTGTGTTTATACATATGTGTTGGTGTGATGTGTGTTTATACATGTGTGTTGGTGTGATGTGTGTTTATACATGTGTGTTGGTGTGATGTGTGTTTATACATGTGTGTTGGTGTGTTGTGTGTTTATACATGTGTGTTGGTGTGATGTGTGTTTATACATGTGTGTTGGTGTGATGTGTGTTTATACATGTGTGTTGGTGTGATGTGTGTTTATACATGTGTGTTGGTGTGATGTGTGTTTATACATGTGTGTTGGTGTGTTGTGTGTTTATACATGTGTGTTGGTGTGATGTGTGTTTATACATGTGTGTTGGTGTGATGTGTGTTTATACATGTGTGTTGGTGTGATGTGTGTTTATACATGTGTGTTGGTGTGATGTGTGTTTATACATGTGTGTTGGTGTGATGTGTGTTTATACATGTGTGTTGGTGTGATGTGTGTTTATACATGTGTGTTGGTGTGTTGTGTGTTTATACATGTGTGTTTGTGTGATGTGTGTTTATACATGTGTGTTGGTGTGTTGTGTGTTTATACATGTGTGTTTGTGTGATGTGTGTTTATACATGTGTGTTGGTGTGTTGTGTGTTTATACATGTGTGTTTGTGTGATGTGTGTTTATACATGTGTGTTTATACATGTGTGTTGGTGTGTTGTGTGTTTATACATGTGTGTTTGTGTGATGTGTGTTTATACATGTGTGTTGGTGTGTTGTGTGTTTATACATGTGTGTTTGTGTGATGTGTGTTTATACATGTGTGTTGGTGTGATGTGTGTTTATACATGTGTGTTGGTGTGATGTGTGTTTATACATGTGTGTTGGTGTGATGTGTGTTTATACATGTGTGTTGGTGTGATGTGTGTTTATACATGTGTGTTGGTGTGTTGTGTGTTTATACATGTGTGTTGGTGTGATGTGTGTTTATACATGTGTGTTGGTGTGATGTGTGTTTATACATGTGTGTTGGTGTGTTGTGTGTTTATACATGTGTGTTTGTGTGATGTGTGTTTATACATGTGTGTTTATGTGATGTGTGTTTATACATGTGTGTTGGTGTGTTGTGTGTTTATACATGTGTGTTTGTGTGATGTGTGTTTATACATGTGTGTTGGTGTGATGTGTGTTTATACATGTGTGTTGGTGTGATGTGTGTTTATACATGTGTGTTGGTGTGATGTGTGTTTATACATGTGTGTTGGTGTGATGTGTGTTTATACATGTGTGTTGGTGTGTTGTGTGTTTATACATGTGTGTTGGTGTGATGTGTGTTTATACATGTGTGTTGGTGTGATGTGTGTTTATACATGTGTGTTGGTGTGTTGTGTGTTTATACATGTGTGTTTGTGTGATGTGTGTTTATACATGTGTGTTTATGTGATGTGTGTTTATACATGTGTGTTGGTGTGATGTGTGTTTATACATGTGTGTTGGTGTGATGTGTGTTTATACATGTGTGTTGGTGTGTTGTGTGTTTATACATGTGTGTTGGTGTGTTGTGTGTTTATACATGTGTGTTGGTGTGATGTGTGTTTATACATGTGTGTTGGTGTGATGTGTGTTTATACATGTGTGTTGGTGTGTTGTGTGTTTATACATGTGTGTTTGTGTGATGTGTGTTTATACATGTGTGTTTATGTGATGTGTGTTTATACATGTGTGTTGGTGTGATGTGTGTTTATACATGTGTGTTGGTGTGATGTGTGTTTATACATGTGTGTTGGTGTGATGTGTGTTTATACATGTGTGTTGGTGTGATGTGTGTTTATACATGTGTGTTGGTGTGTTGTGTGTTTATACATGTGTGTTGGTGTGATGTGTGTTTATACATGTGTGTTGGTGTGTTGTGTGTTTATACATGTGTGTTGGTGTGATGTGTGTTTATACATGTGTGTTGGTGTGATGTGTGTTTATACATGTGTGTTTATGTGATGTGTGTTTATACATGTGTGTTGGTGTGTTGTGTGTTTATACATGTGTGTTTGTGTGATGTGTGTTTATACATGTGTGTTTATGTGATGTGTGTTTATACATGTGTGTTGGTGTGTTGTGTGTTTATACATGTGTGTTGGTGTGATGTGTGTTTATACATGTGTGTTGGTGTGTTGTGTGTTTATACATGTGTGTTTATGTGATGTGTGTTTATACATGTGTGTTGGTGTGATGTGTGTTTATACATGTGTGTTTATGTGATGTGTGTTTATACATGTGTGTTGGTGTGTTGTGTGTTTATACATGTGTGTTTGTGTGATGTGTGTTTATACATGTGTGTTGGTGTGATGTGTGTTTATACATGTGTGTTGGTGTGATGTGTGTTTATACATGTGTGTTGGTGTGATGTGTGTTTTATACATGTGTGTTTATGTGATGTGTGTTTATACATGTGTGTTGGTGTGATGTGTGTTTATACATGTGTGTTGGTGTGATGTGTGTTTATACATGTGTGTTGGTGTGATGTGTGTTTATACATGTGTGTTTGTGTGATGTGTGTTTATACATGTGTGTTTGTGTGATGTGTGTTTATACATGTGTGTTTGTGTGATGTGTGTTTATACATGTGTGTTGGTGTGATGTGTGTTTATACATGTGTGTTTATGTGATGTGTGTTTATACATGTGTGTTGGTGTGATGTGTGTTTATACATGTGTGTTGGTGTGATGTGTGTTTATACATGTGTGTTGGTGTGATGTGTGTTTATACATGTGTGTTTGTGTGATGTGTGTTTATACATGTGTGTTTGTGTGATGTGTGTTTATACATGTGTGTTTGTGTGATGTGTGTTTATACATGTGTGTTGGTGTGATGTGTGTTTATACATGTGTGTTTATGTGATGTGTGTTTATACATGTGTGTTTGTGTGATGTGTGTTTATACATGTGTGTTGGTGTGATGTGTGTTTATACATGTGTGTTGGTGTGATGTGTGTTTATACATGTGTGTTGGTGTGATGTGTGTTTATACATGTGTGTTTGTGTGATGTGTGTTTATACATGTGTGTTGGTGTGATGTGTGTTTATACATGTGTGTTGGTGTGATGTGTGTTTATATGTGTATTTATGTGATGTGTGTTTATACATGTGTGTTTGTGTGTTGTGTGTTTATACATGTGTGTTTATGTGATGTGTGTTTATACATGTGTGTTGGTGTGATGTGTGTTTATACATGTGTGTTGGTGTGATGTGTGTTTATACATGTGTGTTGGTGTGATGTGTGTTTATACATGTGTGTTGGTGTGATGTGTGTTTATACATGTGTGTTGGTGTGATGTGTGTTTATACATGTGTGTTGGTGTGATGTGTGTTTATACATGTGTGTTGGTGTGATGTGTGTTTATACATGTGTGTTTATGTGATGTGTGTTTATACATGTGTGTTGGTGTGATGTGTGTTTATACATGTGTGTTGGTGTGATGTGTGTTTATACATGTGTGTTGGTGTGATGTGTGTTTATACATGTGTGTTGGTGTGATGTGTGTTTATACATGTGTGTTTATGTGATGTGTGTTTATACATGTGTGTTGGTGTGATGTGTGTTTATACATGTGTGTTGGTGTGATGTGTGTTTATACATGTGTGTTGGTGTGATGTGTGTTTATACATGTGTGTTGGTGTGATGTGTGTTTATACATGTGTGTTTGTGTGATGTGTGTTTATACATGTGTGTTTGTGTGATGTGTGTTTATACATGTGTGTTTGTGTGATGTGTGTTTATACATGTGTGTTGGTGTGATGTGTGTTTATACATGTGTGTTTATGTGATGTGTGTTTATACATGTGTGTTTGTGTGATGTGTGTTTATACATGTGTGTTGGTGTGATGTGTGTTTATACATGTGTGTTGGTGTGATGTGTGTTTATACATGTGTGTTGGTGTGATGTGTGTTTATACATGTGTGTTTGTGTGATGTGTGTTTATACATGTGTGTTGGTGTGATGTGTGTTTATACATGTGTGTTGGTGTGATGTGTGTTTATATATGTGTGTTTATGTGATGTGTGTTTATACATGTGTGTTTGTGTGTTGTGTGTTTATACATGTGTGTTTATGTGATGTGTGTTTATACATGTGTGTTGGTGTGATGTGTGTTTATACATGTGTGTTGGTGTGATGTGTGTTTATACATGTGTGTTGGTGTGATGTGTGTTTATACATGTGTGTTGGTGTGATGTGTGTTTATACATGTGTGTTGGTGTGATGTGTGTTTATACATGTGTGTTGGTGTGATGTGTGTTTATACATGTGTGTTGGTGTGATGTGTGTTTATACATGTGTGTTTATGTGATGTGTGTTTATACATGTGTGTTGGTGTGATGTGTGTTTATACATGTGTGTTGGTGTGATGTGTGTTTATACATGTGTGTTGGTGTGATGTGTGTTTATACATGTGTGTTGGTGTGATGTGTGTTTATACATGTGTGTTTATGTGATGTGTGTTTATACATGTGTGTTGGTGTGATGTGTGTTTATACATGTGTGTTGGTGTGATGTGTGTTTATACATGTGTGTTGGTGTGATGTGTGTTTATACATGTGTGTTGGTGTGATGTGTGTTTATACATGTGTGTTTATGTGATGTGTGTTTATACATGTGTGTTGGTGTGATGTGTGTTTATATATGTGTGTTTATGTGATGTGTGTTTATACATGTGTGTTGGTGTGATGTGTGTTTATACATGTGTGTTGGTGTGATGTGTGTTTATACATGTGTGTTGGTGTGATGTGTGTTTATATATGTGTGTTGATGTGATGTGTGTTTATACATGTGTGTTGGTGTGATGTGTGTTTATACATGTGTGTTGGTGTGATGTGTGTTTATACATGTGTGTTGGTGTGATGTGTGTTTATACATGTGTGTTGGTGTGTTGTGTGTTTATACATGTGTGTTGGTGTGATGTGTGTTTATACATGTGTGTTGGTGTGTTGTGTGTTTATACATGTGTGTTGGTGTGATGTGTGTTTATACATGTGTGTTGGTGTGATGTGTGTTTATACATGTGTGTTGGTGTGATGTGTGTTTATATATGTGTGTTTATGTGATGTGTGTTTATACATGTGTGTTGGTGTGATGTGTGTTTATACATGTGTGTTGGTGTGATGTGTGTTTATACATGTGTGTTGGTGTGATGTGTGTTTATACATGTGTGTTGGTGTGTTGTGTGTTTATACATGTGTGTTGGTGTGATGTGTGTTTATACATGTGTGTTGGTGTGTTGTGTGTTTATACATGTGTGTTGGTGTGATGTGTGTTTATACATGTGTGTTGGTGTGATGTGTGTTTATACATGTGTGTTGGTGTGATGTGTGTTTATACATGTGTGTTTATGTGATGTGTGTTTATACATGTGTGTTGGTGTGATGTGTGTTTATACATGTGTGTTGGTGTGATGTGTGTTTATATATGTGTGTTTATGTGATGTGTGTTTATACATGTGTGTTGGTGTGTTGTGTGTTTATACATGTGTGTTGGTGTGATGTGTGTTTATATATGTGTGTTTATGTGATGTGTGTTTATACATGTGTGTTTATGTGATGTGTGTTTATACATGTGTGTTGGTGTGTTGTGTGTTTATACATGTGTGTTGGTGTGATGTGTGTTTACACATGTGTGTTGGTGTGTTGTGTGTTTATACATGTGTGTTGGTGTGATGTGTGTTTATACATGTGTGTTGGTGTGATGTGTGTTTATACATGTGTGTTTGTGTGATGTGTGTTTATACATGTGTGTTGGTGTGATGTGTGTTTATACATGTGTGTTTATGTGATGTGTGTTTATACATGTGTGTTGGTGTGATGTGTGTTTATACATGTGTGTTTATGTGATGTGTGTTTATACATGTGTGTTTGTGTGATGTGTGTTTATACATGTGTGTTGGTGTGATGTGTGTTTATACATGTGTGTTTGTGTGATGTGTGTTTATACATGTGTGTTTATGTGATGTGTGTTTATACATGTGTGTTGGTGTGATGTGTGTTTATACATGTGTGTTGGTGTGATGTGTGTTTATTCATGTGTGTTGGTGTGATGTGTGTTTATACATGTGTGTTGGTGTGATGTGTGTTTATACATGTGTGTTTATACATGTGTGTTGGTGTGATGTGTGTTTATACATGTGTGTTGGTGTGATGTGTGTTTATACATGTGTGTTGGTGTGATGTGTGTTTATACATGTGTGTTGGTGTGATGTGTGTTTACACATGTGTGTTGGTGTGATGTGTGTTTATACATGTGTGTTGGTGTGATGTGTGTTTATACATGTGTGTTGGTGTGATGTGTGTTTATACATGTGTGTTGGTGTGATGTGTGTTTATACATGTGTGTTGGTGTGATGTGTGTTTACACATGTGTGTTGGTGTGATGTGTGTTTATACATGTGTGTTGGTGTGATGTGTGTTTATACATGTGTGTTGGTGTGATGTGTGTTTATACATGTGTGTTGGTGTGATGTGTGTTTATACATGTGTGTTGGTGTGATGTGTGTTTACACATGTGTGTTGGTGTGATGTGTGTTTATACATGTGTGTTGGTGTGATGTGTGTTTATACATGTGTGTTGGTGTGATGTGTGTTTATACATGTGTGTTGGTGTGATGTGTGTTTACACATGTGTGTTGGTGTGATGTGTGTTTATACATGTGTGTTGGTGTGATGTGTGTTTATACATGTGCGTTGGTGTGATGTGTGTTTATACATGTGTGTTGATGTGATGTGTGTTTATGTGATGTGTGTTTATACATGTGTGTTGGTGTGATGTGTGTTTATACATGTGTGTTGGTGTGATGTGTGTTTATGTGATGTGTGTTTATACATGTGTGTTGGTGTGATGTGTGTTTATACATGTGTGTTGGTGTGATGTGTGTTTATACATGTGTGTTGGTGTGATGTGTGTTTATACATGTGTGTTGGTGTGATGTGTGTTTATACATGTGTGTTGGTGTGATGTGTGTTTATACATGTGTGTTGGTGTGATGTGTGTTTACACATGTGTGTTGGTGTGATGTGTGTTTATACATGTGTGTTGGTGTGAAGTGTGTTTATACATGTGTGTTGGTGTGATGTGTGTTTATACATGTGTGTTGGTGTGATGTGTGTTTATACATGTGTGTTGGTGTGATGTGTGTTTGTACATGTGTGTTGGTGTGATGTGAAAGCATTTACTGAGAGTGTGTCTGTATGTGTGTTTGTGTATTGAGTTTTGTATTCAGGCCGTATAGATATGGTGTAGACTCCAGAAGGAGTAGGTGGTATCAGCAGGCTCGTCCTCCCCAGAACCCCTCATCATTTTGGGTGTGACTGTGGACTAATCTGCCCCCAGCCCAGGAGAAGAGAGGAGAGGGTGAGCCCAGCCAGTCTGAATTCATACTCTTTCCCCACCTTTGATAGTCAAGAGGATTACACCTTGTTTTCAAATAGAGCCAGGCCAGAAAAGGAAAATAAAGGGGGGGGGGGGGGACAACCCCAAATGGAATTAGGGCCTGCTTAATAAAGGACTACTTCAGTTATTGTTAACTCCTTCCAGTTCATTAAATGTAATCCTTATTAGGATGTAAGTAACATGGGCTTCAATGGGCCGGCCCTGGCCTAGGGGACATGTGTGCCTATTGTGGCGGCGCAGGGGTTAATCCTGTCCCTGTGGTGTGTGTTTGTGTGCCTGTGTGTGTGTGTGTATGTGTGTGTAGGCAGTCCCCAGGTCCACTCCTCCCCAGCCCTGAGGCAGTGGGCCCCTGAGTCCCTGTGACAAGCGTGGAGCCGCCCGCCTTTTGTGAATCAATCTGTCAGGGCTTTCCCCCAGCCGGACGCACAGTAGCCGGGTCACTGGCAGCCATGTTAATACAGATGTAGATGCCAATAAGGCCTCTTAATCAGGACAAAAGAGGGAACGATTGACTTTTAAATAAGACATACGGCGGACCAGTTATTTTATTCTCCTCCATCTTCCTCCCCACTCTTTCTGGGTCAACTGATACACAAATACCTTGGCCCTCTTTCAATACTTTGAAATAGCAAAAAAAAATGATATCTTAAAATACTGATCTTACATGACTTGATTGGATTGGGTGGACCACTATTAGTGATACTATTGTATTTTGGCTGGGCGTAGCAAGCAGTGATAACGCAGTACAGTGCTCTCAGGTGGCTTGCGGTTTATAACAGGGTTTAGCACCTGACTATAACCTGTGTGAACCTCGTTGAAGGTACCCAAGGGACCAACACACACACAGACATATGTGTATGCGTAGACACACACTTTTGATGGAAAGAGCTTATACATAAAACACAAGAGCTCATAACTGTTGTAGGGAGAGCGAGAGAGAGAGAGAGAGAGTCAGGGAGAGGGGGAGAGAGGCGAGGGTATAAAGAGAGAGGGGAGAGAGAGGAGTGGGTAGAGAGAGAGAGAGAGAGAGAGAGAGAGAGAGAGAGAGAGAGAGTTTTTGAGTTTTAAATAATCTTTATTGGCTCCACCACCCAATAAATACTCATACAAAACCACAGTTACACATCAATTAAAAACACAACTCCAATTCCTCCTCCACCGTAACTAAACACAACAGCCTCTGAATACCCCATATAATCATAAACAGATCAATATTGTTGACAAGTGTATAATAGGCAAACTCAACCCTTAGTCTCGCTGCCAATATTCCCTCCAGCATTCCCACCACATCCACAGACCCCTGTCCCCGAATACTGTTCTTCCGGGTCTTCCATATCGCTAATTTTGCTGCCTCTAACACAAAATGAAGCAACACAACTACACCCTTTTGACTGAACCTGTACTTTAGCCCAAATATAAACAGTTGGGAAGAGAAAACCTCTCCCAGAGCTGAGAACCAATTAGTGATCAGGTCAATCATCCCGACCAACCTGGGACACTGTAAAAACAGATGTGCCAGAGTTTCAGACTCAGCACAGAATGGACACTCCTCCCCAACAGTAGGGTCCAGGTGTACCAGATGCATGTTGGTGGCTATGGCTCCATGTATTATCCTCCATTGGAGGTCAGCTGTCCTCTTATCAATAGGCAGTTTGTATAATGATCGCCAACAGCCTTTTGGAGAGGCACCTGGACCAAGCACACCCGCCCACCTCGTCGATTTTAGCCCTTCCAGGGAAGAGGCATGGGACACCTTTACACATATTCTGTACATGGCCTTCTTTCCCACCTCCTTGAACTCCCCCAGCTCTGGGGTATCGAAGGAAAGCAGCATCTCCACGTCCTCCTCGAATGACCCCGCCGCAGCACTAACAATCAGTGCAGGGAACACATAATCCAGACCCTCCTTCCACCGATCAGAATTGGAAGTTTCAGTCACATACTGCAGATGAAGCACTGGCAAGGAGTCACAGACCTCAGCTACGACCTTCCTCAGTAGGCGAGATGATCGGATCCCCGCTCTCCCAGCTCCTCCAACGATCTGCTCCTGCTCCGCATCAGATGACCCAGCTTGGTACACCCCGCGCTTAACAGGCATGAAAGTAGGCTAGCTGAACCCAGAACATGGGACTAGATGGCAGTGTTGTGAAAAAGAGGCTCTTCAAAAAGCCACATCCCTGGTGGCATGCAGGCCTTACGGGACTTGACAAGGACTCTCCAAGCCTGTATAACAGACTCATAAAATGGAGTCAGGCCAGGCAAATCACCCCCCTCCAGCTTTAAGAGGAAAAGGTGCTTGTCTAAGCCCAAACAGCCCGCTCTCCTCATCAATGTGTAGGCTGTTTCGACCCAGCTAGAACCGTCTCTGTACAACAGTCTCTGGGCTGCTTGAAGCCGGAAAGCCATGATCCTAGAGGAAATGTCCACCAGGCCTTGCCCACCCTCATGCAGTGGCAGGTACAGGGCTGCAGCTTTAATCCAGTGTTGTCCAGACCAGAATAAATTGACAAGGATCCTCTGAAGCTCTTGTATCAGACCCTTTGGTGGCTGCAAAATCATTAGTCTGTGCCACAGTGTAGAGGCAGCAAGATTATTAGCTACCAGGACCCTTCCCCTATAAGACAGCTGGGGCAGCACCCATTTCCATCTTGACAGTCTGGCACACACTTTCTCCAATACACCCTCCCAGTTCTTTTTCTGAAAGACATCGGAGCCTAGAAAGAAAAAAAAAAGTCTTCATCCCTTCTCTGCCCCACTGAAGCTCCCCTAGTAACCGTGGAGCGGACCCCAACTGAAGCCCCCCTGGTAACCGTGGAGCGGACCCCAACTGAAGCCCCCCATGTAACCGTGGAGCGGACCCCAACTGAAGCCCCCCATGTAACCGTGGAGCGGACCCCAACTGAAGCCCCCCATGTAACCGTGGAGCGGACCCCAACTGAAGCTCACCTGCCCACAGCGCTTCACTCTTTCCCCAATTGACTCTAGCTGAGGAGGCCCCTCATACACCTTTAAAGTGTTTGAGAGAACCTTAACATCTTCACCCCCTGTAATAAAAATGGTCACGTCATCTGCATACGCAGACAGTGCTATCGTGGGACCCTTCATTACACCTGGCACAGAGAAACCAGTAAGCTTCGCTCTTAAAAAACAAAGCATTGGTTCAATCGCCAGACTATATAACTGCCCTGAAATTGGGCATCCCTGCCTGATGCCCCTTTGGACAGGGATGGGGCAACTCAAACCACCCCCCATCTTCACCATACACGAGGCCCCAGCATACAGTAAAATCATCCAAGACAAAAAAACATCCCCAAACCCAAATGCTTTCATTGTTTTAAACAAGTACTGGTGGTCCACACGATCAAAAGCCTTCTCCTGATCCAAAGAAAGTAAACCCACATTTACTTTAGACAGTTTACAAATGTCTAAAACATCTCTTATCAGAAACAAGTTGTCAACAATAGAGCAATCAGGTACACAGTAGGACTGGTCCTTGTGGACCAACAATCTCAGATACTCTTTCAACCTGTTTGAGAGACATTTAGAAACAATTTTGTATTCTGCGCACAGCAAAGCAACAGGTCTCCAATTTTTTTATGAGAGCCAAATACCCCTTTTTTGGCAACAGTGAAAGCACCGCACATTGACAGGATACAGGAAGAGAACCCTCATGAAAAGATTCACATACCACTTCATAAAAATCCTCCCCAATAGACCCCCAAAAGTGCTTATAAAACTCAGATGGTAAACCATCAATGCCAGGGGCTCGGCCTGATGAGAGCTGCATAACTGCTGTGGACAGCTCTTGCAGTGTAATGTCAGAGTCCAATGCGACTCTCTGCTCAGGTCCCAATTGAGGAAGACCGTGTAACAACTGTTCAGTACACAGTGAGTCACAATCCTCCGCCTTATAGAGGGCAGAGTAGAAATCCACGGCATGTTGACGCATTTCACTGTCATCCGTGGTCACCTTCCCATCAGGGAGACGAAGGCAGACCATCTGTTTACGTTGCAATGTCTTCTGTCCTAGGTTTTTTTTTAAGCGCTAGGAGCATCCATATCCTTGAGGGAAGCAAAACGAGACCTAATCAAGGCACCCTTCACTCTTTCATGCAGAAACGACCTCAGTTCATGTCTCTTGTCCTGTAAGTTCATGACTAGTCCAGGGTCGTTCTGAGTGAGCAGCTTCAATTCAATAGATTTGATGTCCTGTTCAAGGGCCTTGATAGTCTCTTTAACTTAAGTTTGAGACAGAGCAGTATACTGTTGACAAAATAATCGTATTTGGGCCTTCCCAACCACCCACCATTGTCTCAAGGACTCAAAATTCCCTTTTGTAACCCTCCATTTTTCCCAAAACAACAAAAACCTTTCACAAAACATGACATCATGTAACAATTTAACATTAAAATACCAGTAAGGTGATGACCTTCGTGGACAGAACAAGTGAATATCAACAGTAACAATATGGTGATCAGAGAAACCCACAGGAGTAATGGCACACCTTCCAACCCTACTACAGTATTGCTCAGATACATACAACCTGTCTAACCTTGCTGCACTAACACGACCTTCATTAACTTTTAGCCAAGTGTACTGCCTAACTTTTGCATTCCTTACTCTCCACACATCAGAAAGCTCAAACTCAGTTAATAGACCAGACAGGCAAGTAGCTGACCGCAGGTGAGGTCCTTCAGCAGTGCGATCAACAGTAAAATCTACTGAACAGTTCCAGTCCCCCCCTAAAACCATACACCCCTCTTGGTCACACTGTCTTCAGGTTTCCTTTATTTGATCAAAAACAACAATACGCTCTGTATCCTCATTAGGAGCATAAACATAAAAAAACACATAACATCCACCTTGACCAATAAAACCTGACCCTTGACAATCTCTGTTGTAGATACCACAGTCCCCCCTAAGCCTGAGGAAAACAAGATTGCCACCCCAGCACTGAAATTAGTACCATGACTGAGTATATGCTGCCCCTCCCACCACATACCCCAGTCAACCTCATTTTCCTCATCACTATGTGTCTCCTGTAGAAAAACTACATTAAGACTTTTCTTTTTTATTACTTCTAATACCCAATCCCTCTTATTCCTGTCCCTTCCCCCCATTAATATTGAGAGAACCTACCCTTAGTACCTCCATATAGAAAAGAGTAAAGAAAAGCAGAAGAAACCACAGAGAAACCAAAGAGAAAAAAGACACCCTATGAAGCACGATCATCATCATTATTTAAATGTTCTCTTATTAACCTGACTACGTTTCCCACCACCTTTTGCTGCTGCAACAGCAGTAACAAATTTCCTCAAGCGAAACCGCTTCTTCTCACTCAACTGGTCTAACCCCACCGTCTTCTGTAACATCACAGCTGACCTCACAAACTTATCAACATCAAAATAATCTGCCAATTTGACAGATTTCTCAAAAGTCTGATCCAGAAACCCATTTACCTCCTCTAGATCGTAAATTGAGTCCTCACCAGCTGCTATCATATCAAAAGAGATATCCATATCCTTCTCCTGATCCTCCTCAGCTGAGGCCACAGACCCCTGACTCCCCTCTACCACATCCCTTTCAACACTCCCCACTTGCACCCCATCACTCGTACCAGGCATCTCCTCCACTACCTGGGAGACTAGCCCCACCTGAACCCCATTACTCGTAGTGGGCATCTCCTCCACTACCTGGGAGCCTAGCTCCACATGTACCCCCTCCTGTACCCCATTACTCATAGTGGGTATCTCCTCCACTACCTGGGAGCCTAGCTCCACATGAACCCCCTCCTGTACCCCATTACTCATAGTGGGCATCTCCTCCACTACCTGGGAGATTAGCTCCACATGAACCCCCTCCTGTACCCCAGCACTCATACTGGGCACCTCCTCACCAGTCTGAGGAAATGGCTCTTCAGATCCATCCTTACCTTCTACAACAATATTTTTCTGCTGCATAACATTTCCCTCTAATACAAGTTGCAACTCCGTGAGAGAGAGAGAGAGAGAGAGAGAGAGAGAGAGAGAGAGAGAGAGAGAGAGAGAGAGAGAGAGAGAGAGAGAGAGAGAGAGAGAGAGAGAGAGAGAGAGAGAGAGAGAGAGAGATAAAAACATGGGGTAAAAACATCAACATTATAGAATCCATTTACACAAACAGGTTAAAATTGGCAAGAAACAGACACATTTCTTTCCACAGGGCCGTGGGGTGAGACAGGGATGCAGCTTAAGCCCCACCATCTTCAACATATATATATCAACGAATTGGCGAGGGAACTAGAACAGTCTGCAGCACCCGGCCTCACCCTACTTTAATCTGAAGTCCAATGTTTACTGTTTGCTGGTGATCTGGTGCAACCAAGGAGGGCCTACAGCAGAACCTAGATCTTCTACACAGATTCTGTCAGACCTGGGCCCTGACAGTAAATGTCAGTAACACAAAAATAATGGTGTTCCTAAAAAATTCCAGGACCACAAATACAAATCAAATCAAATCAAAGTGTATTTGTCACGTGCGCTGAATACAACAGGTGTAGACCTTAGAGTGAAATGCTTACTTACAGGCTCTAACCAATAGGGCAAAAAAGGTATTAGGTACACAAAAGGTAGGTAAAGAAATAAAACAACAGTAAAAAGACAGGCTATATACAGTAGCGAGGCTATAAAAGTAGCGAGGCTACATACAGACACCGGTTAGTCAGGCTGACTGAGGTAGTATGTACATGTAGATATGGTTAAAGTAACTATGCATATATGATGAACAGAGAGTAGCAGTAGCGTAAAAAAAGAGGTTGGCGGGTGGTGGGTGGGACACAATGCAGATAGCCTGGTTAGCCAATGTGCAGGAGCACTGGTTGGTCGGCCCAATTGAGGTAGTATGTACATGAATGTATAGTTAAAGTGACTATGCATATAATATAAACAGAGAGTAGCAGCAGCGTAAAAGAGGGGCTGGGGGGGCACACAATGCAAATAGTCCAGGTAGCCATTTGATTACCTGTTCAGGAGTCTTATGGCTTGGGGGTAAAAACTGTTGAGAAGCCTTTTTGTCCTAGACTTGGCACTCCGGTACCGCTTGCCATGCGGTAGTAGAGAGAACAGTCTATGACTGGGGTGGCTGGGGTCGTTGACAATTTTTAGGGCCTTCCTCTGACACCGCCTGGTGTAGAGGTCCTGGATGGCAGGCAGCTTAGCCCCAGTGATGTACTGGGCCGTACGCACTACCCTCTCTAGTGCCTTGCAGTCAGAGGCCGAGCAACTGCCGTACCAGGCAGTGATGTAACCAATCAGGATGCTCTCGATGTTGTAGCTGTAGAACCTTATGAGGATCTCAGGACCCATGCCAAATCTTTTTAGTTTCCTGAGGGGGAATAGGCTTTGTCGTGCCCTCTTCACGACTGTCTTGGTGTGTTTGGACCATTCTAGTTTGTTGTTGATGTGGACACCAAGGAACTTGAAGCTCTCAACCTGCTCCACTACAGCCCCGTCGAGGAGAATGGGGGTGTTTTCGGTACTCCTTTTCCTGTAGTCCACAATCATCTCCTTAGTCTTGGTTACGTTGAGGGATATGTTGTTGTTCTGGCACCACCCGGCCAGGTCTCTGACTTCCTCCCTATAGGCTGTCTCGTCGTTGTCGGTGATCAGGCCTACCACTGTTGTGTCGCCTGCAAACTTAATGATGGTGTTGGAGTCATGCCTGGCCATGCAGTCGTGGGTGAACAGGGAGTACAGGAGGGGACTGAGCACGCACCTCTGGGGAGCTCCAGTGTCGAGGATCAGCGTGGCAGATGTGTTGCTACCTACCCTCACCACCTGGGGACGGCCCGTCAGGAAGTCCAGGATCCAGTTGCAGAGGGAGGTGTTTAGTCCCAGGATCCTTAGCTTAGTGATGAGCTTTGAGGGTGGTCTGCTTGAAACATGTTGGTATTACAGACTTAATCAGGGACATGTTGAAAATGTCAGTGAAGACACCTGCCAGTTGGTCAGCACATGCCCGGAGCACACGTCCTGGTAATCCGTCTGGCCCCGCAGCCTTGTGTATGTTGACCTGTTTAAAGGTCTTACTCGCGTCGGCTACAGAGCGCGTGGTCACACAGTCGTCCAGAACAGCTGATGCTCTCATGCAGGCCTCAGTGTTGCTTGCCTCAAAGCGAGCGTAGAAGTCATTTAGCTCGTCTGGTAGGCTCGCGTTTGTGCTTCCCTTTGTAGTCTGTAATAGTTTGCAAGCCCTAGAGCACACAAAAAAACGATGTGAACGAGCTGAGAGACAAGGCAAGAAAGGCCTTCTATGCCATCAAAAGAAACATAAAATTGGAAATACCAGGACATCAACACAATTAGACCCAACCAAATCAATAGAAAACAAAAATAAAATTTCTTGACACATTGGAAAGAATTAACAGAAAAACAGAGCAAACTAGAATGCTATTTGGCCCTAAACAGAGAGTACACAGTGGCAGAACACCTGACCAATGTAACTGACCCAAACTTAAGGAAAGCTTTGACTATGTACAGACTCAGTGAGCATAGCCTTGCTATTGAGAAAGGCCGCCGTAGGCAGACATGGCTCTCAAGAGAAGACAGGCTATGTGCACACTGCCCACAAAAATTAGGTGGAAACTGTACTTCCTATCCTCCTGCCAAACGTATGACCATATTAGAGAAACATACAGTATTTCCCTCAGATTACACAGATCCACAAAGAATTCGAAAACAAACCCAATGTTGATAAACTCCAATATCTACTGGATGAAATACCACAGTGTGCCATCACAGCAGCAAGATTTGTGACCTTTTGCCACAAGAAAAGGGCAGTGAAGAACAAACACCGTTGTAAATACAACCCATATTTATGTTTATTTATTTTCCCTTTTGTACTTTAACTATTTGCACATAATATGACATTTGAAATGTCTTTATTATTTTGGAACTTCTGTAAGTGTAATGTTTACTGTTCATTTTTATTGCTTATTTCACTTTTGTTTATTATCTACTTCACTTGCTTTGGCAATGTTAGAATATGTTTCCCATACCAATAATGCCTCTTGAATTGAATTGCATTGAAATTGAGAGAGAGAAAGAGAGAGAGAAGAGGAGTGACAGAGACAAACAGACAGAGGGAAAGGAAGAGCTCTGTAACGTTACGATGATGGTGAATATTCAGATCTTCAACACCCGCTTTCCAACGGAGCACAGGCATAGGAGAAAAAGATAAAGCAGGACTTGGAAAGTGCAATCAGAAGTCTCAATTCTCTACTTCATTAGACAGCATAGAACACAATCAGCTGCAGACACTAAGAAATGGTTTAGTGGCAAAGCAATCAAGCCCAGAGTGGGCGACCTGGGTTACGAATGCCACCGAATCCAAATGAATCAACACAGACAACAGGCACAATGGCCCTAGATTAGTGCCCGCCCCCATTTTAACAGCCCTCGTTTAACACTATTTAAGCAGACAGAAATCCCCAAGTTTCTAAATTGGAAATGAATTCCCTCAGGTACTTCTCTCATATGAGAAAAGTTGAAATGCATTTGATCTGCCCTAATTTCAATTAATTAGTGGCAATGACTGTTGGGGGAGCCCCTGAGGGCGGGGAAAGTGGGCTGAGGGACCCGAGGAGGATCACATTGGGAAAGTATAGAAAGTGGTATCAATAAACTGCTGGAGACTCATTATTTCGCTAAATGGCTCTCCCAAATTCGCCACATTTTAACACAGGACTTGAGCCTAATTACTGGCCACAGCATCCATTACAAACCCCTCTGCCCCCTTCCCTCCCTCTATCCATCTATCCCTCCTTTCCTCCTTCCCTCCCTCTCTCCGTCTCTCCCTCCTTTCCTCCTTCCCTCCCTCTATCCATTTCTCCCTCCTTTCCTCCTTCCCTCCCTCTATCCATCTCTCCCTCCTTTCCTCCTTCCCTCCCTCTATCCATTTCTCCCTCCTTTCCTCCTTCCCTCCCTCTATCCATCTCTCCCTCCTTTCCTCCTTCCCTCCCTCTATCCATCTATCCCTCCTTTCCTCCTTCCCTCCCTCTCTCCGTCTCTCCCTCCTTTCCTCCTTCCCTCCCTCTATCCATTTCTCCCTCCTTTCCTCCTTCCCTCCCTCTATCCATCTCTCCCTCCTTTCCTCCTTCCCTCCCTCTATCCATCTCTCCCTCCTTTCCTCCATCCTTTCTTCCTCCCTCCCTCCCTGTCCACAGTGGAATACGTTCCTTAATAATGACTGCTCTGCTGGCTACTGTTAAATTAGAGCCAAATGTGTGTGTGTGTGTGTGTGTGTGTGTGTGTGTGTGTGTGTGTGTGTGTGTGTGTGTGTGTGTGTGTGTGTGTGTGTGTGTGTGTGTGTGTGTGTGTGTGTGTGTGTGTGTGTGTGTGTGTGTGTGTGTGTGTGTGTGTGTGTGTGTGTGTGTGTGTGTGTTCATGCGTGCGTGCGTGTGTATGGGGGAGGGGGGAGTCATCAACACACACACATTCCGGTGAGTAACAAATTGCATTAACAAAAAACTTAAATTAAAGATTGGGGAACTTGGTCCGTGCAATAATAGTGAATTGATAGGGACATCCTAAATAGAACAGATAGAGAGCCAGCAGTCCAAAGAGACCTTACCAGAACTTCTTGTTCAGTCTTTGAGTCTCTGGATGGAAGTCCAAGGATAGATGAAATAGAAACGATGAAAAGAATAGAAAAGGGTATGAAGTCAAGATCCAACAGAAATGCAAAAGGTTCAATGGAAACAGACGGCTCTGAACAAGGTCTATTTTCACCTGAACAATGTGGGAAATGGAAGAAAAGAGGCCTGAAATCCCTCTGTAGTGCGAACAATGCTAGCTAGGCTCTCACCAAACAATGGGCCTGCAGTTTATTCAAGATGGCACCTCTGGGTTGGACATGCCTCCTGTCCACACCCATTCCTGCTGTATACTGTCTGACAGGCAATTATCATCTCAATACAGTGTCTTTACATAGTCGTGGCCAAGTACATACATTCATTATTTCATAGTTTCATAGTTTACTTTCTATGAGGGTCAGTGTTTCATTTCATTTTCATGGTAATGCATGCTACAAATGTGTCCACCGAGGAGTTGACAAAAGTGGTACAAACAGGTGAAAAGTTTACAAGGCTCAACTCGACAGGTGTCATGATGGAGATGAGCAACACCGTTGGCTGTCAGTGTTCAGTAGAGAAAATATCACGAAGTCAGCAGGTGGCTAATGAGAGACAAGAAATTGTGTGTTCTGTCCTGTCCTATCCTCTGCCAATTAGGCCCCATTCAGTGGGAACCAGTCAGAGGACAGGAGAGGAGAGATGCTGTACAAAAGGCAACAGCAGTGAGAGGCTACTGGAGCTGGGACGTTTTCTATTCTCAACAGCCCCACTGAAAGGCATAGAGGCAAGATAGATATAGTGAAGTAAGAGGGGAGGGGGCTCAGATAAAAAAGAAGTATCTAATCATGGCAGATGATGTGCTTCTAATGGGGGAGCCACCCTGAGTGGGTTGTGCTCTGCTACTCTGAGACCCATGGTGGAGGAGGAATAAAACCAGTCAATAAAGCCCATGTCTGTGGTCCAGGCAGGGGGAGAGGGGATATGGACACAGTCTGGGCCCAGGCTTTACAGATGAATCCATGTGTTCCCGCTCCCACAGCCATGAATAAGAGAAGTGGTGCCAAAGAGAGGGCCAAGGGGAGTGTGTAAGTGCACAACACGAACATAAGGCAGGCAGAGCTTTCTGTTAGGGGGTTTTGTTCTGTAGGCCACACTTGTGGTAAAAGCATGAGAAGGGCACTAGACTTGCATGGAGGTTTGGGTGAATAAATATTAGCCTAATGACACACAAGAGCTCTTAGCACACAGACACACGTCTTGTCACCCCTGTCACTCATCCCTCTAATGTCAGACCTGGGGAAGTAAGGTGTGAGTATGTGTGTGTGTGCGTGTGCGTGTACGTGTGCGGGTGCGTGCTCGTGCGCGTGTGTGTTTGTGTTGGGGCTGGGGAGCAGGCAGGACTCTTTACCTCCCGGGGTTTTCATTATCCCTGTAACCATTCTCTAAAATGGAGGTCGTATCAGGTGCCATTTCCACAACCCACCTCTCCTCTTCCAAATGCACAATTTTCCACAAATGACACACGCATGATGCGTTAGCAACAAAAACACTGCTGAAATGCAGCGTTCACCTTCCACAGTGGTTTAAACAGCAGCAAACAGACAAACAGACAATCAATAACATAGTCCCCGCTTTAAAAATGTAGTTTAGTCTCCTGAGAAATGGCAAGTTGAGCAATTCTATTTTCCATTGCTATGAATTTCCCTCAATGCATGACTGCTCAGTTGAGAAGTAGTCTAGAAGTCATGTTTACGTTGTTGTTCCTGAAGGAAAGAAAGAGCTTTAAATGTAATTGTATTTCTCTGCTCGTTGATGTTCATGGATTTCTCAGTGGTTCGTACATTGCCTTTCTGTTCAGTATCACTCTCACGCCTTATCTTACGACTTTAAAAGCGACATAATTACACTACTGTTGAAATAATATTTTTCTTTACACAAATGACTCAAGTCATATAAACGCTGACATATCTCTTTGTGAACTCGATACGCTTTAGTTCTAGAGCTTTTACACAAGTCACGACAAATTCTCAGCTCAGTGACTCAAAACCTTTATCTGAGTAGGTATGCCCCATGGAGAAATAAAATATCTTACACCAAAAACACGAGAGGGAATAAACAACACACATATCGTTTTTTAACACTCTCACATCAGAATCATAAAGATCAATCCAACTGATAGTGTTCCAGTTCGACTCCACTCAGTGACTTTAACTGACTCAGTTTGGACTAGATGTTCAGTGATTTGAAAACAACACTGATAAATCATATTGATAAACAAAACAAATCAAGAGAGTTAAAACTCTGCTTCTCCAAAATGTAAATGTCGTTGTGTACCGTCAGACATCTGTAGGCCTCAGCTGTTCAATAGCAGGCCAGGGTCAACCCAACATGCGGAAATTCCTGCCTGTATGCAGACAAAAGAGGCAACAGCTGTCTATTACTGTTACTGTTGTGTGTGTGTGTGTGTGTGTGTGTGTGTGTGTGTGTGTGTGTGTGTGTGTGTGTGTGTGTGTGTGTGTGTGTGTGTGTGTGTGTGTGTGTGTGTGTGTGTGTGTGTGTGTGTGTGTGTGTGTGTGTGTGTGTGTGTGTGTGTGTGTGTGTGTGTGTGTGTGTGTGTGTGTGCATGCATGCCGCCTGTAGACAACCATAGCGTCAAACACACCAGCAGCATCCCTGCTGAAGGCTTCTCCTTCTCGCCATCTGGATAATGGATCGTTCACCATCGTAAAAAGATAGGGGAAATGTGTCATAATGGACCGCTTCCTGAAAACGGGATGGCTTGCACCTTCATCTGTTCCTTCTCTTTATTTGTGCGCGTGGCAAGGACCTGTCAAGATGATTATGAAAGAGGCATTATAGGTTGGAATTACGCATCATTGTGCAACGGGAGATGATCAATGGGCCCAGGTTTTTAGCTGAATGCTGTTAAGAGCTGCATTCATCACAACCGTTACGCAGGTGCTGCTACACACTCAAAGACAATAGCTGTGAGATACTCACTGACACACACTGTCACATTCATACACCGACATGGTTATATACTGACACATGACACACATTCACTTCAATGCAGGTATTCACATACAGCTAATCACTCAAATACACTCACAGACACACACATAAACAAACTCTCTCACAAAACACACACACTCGCTCACAGACACACACACACACAATCTCTCATGGACACACACACATTTGTTTTACTATAATTGTGGGGACCAAACAATTTATTCCCATTCAAAATCCCAATTTCCCTAACCCCTAATCCTAGCCCTTAACCTTACCCAAACCTTAACCTTAACCGTAACCCCTAACCCTAACTCCCAATCCTAATTCTTACCCTAACCCTAATTCTAACCCTAACCCTAAACCTAACCCCTAAGCCTAAAATAGCCCTTTTTGTTGTGGGGACCGGCGAAATGTCCCCGCTTGTCCGAATGTCCCTTGGTTTACTATCCTGGTCAGGACGTCTGGTCCCCACACACACAAGCATACCCTGAGTGTTTTCCTTGGTATGACTGTGTTAATACAAGGACAGAGAGATAGAGGGACAGACAGAGAAACCAGTTCAGCCTTTACCTCAACAACACAGCAGGAGCAGAACTGACTGTAGCCTCTCTCTGGCCCTCGATAAACAACTACATTCTCTCCAGTCATTTAGCCAGCACCATTGTCTTCTAGCTAATGGGACTGTGTATCTCTTCTCCCCTCCTTCTCCTTCCCTCCCTTCCCCTTCCCTCTCGCTCTCTTTCTCTCTCTTTCACTCTCTGATGGCTTTCTCAACCTCTCCCTGTGCATTATGTAGATAACCCGGGGACGATATATATCCCGGGTGGGTCAAACCCAGGTCGCAATCACACACTGTGACAGAGGCAGCCAATCCCCGTAAATCAGAGCTAGGAGGGGAGCAACGGGGGTGTCGCCTGGGGGGGAACGGTGAAGGGGGGATATGGGACAAGGGCCCCATGGAGTGTTCACGGAGTGCCTGTAAGACAATCGCGTAGACCAGAGGAGGCAGGGACGTGCCTGGGGGAGCGAGGCAGCCAAGGGGGGAGGCTTTGATCGCTGAGGAAGGAAATAGGGCGGAGAGAAAATGGACTGAGTGTGTGAGGTGAACGGGTGTACTGAGGCGTATAACTCTGACAAACAATATCTAGGAGAGGAGAGGAGAGGAGAGGAGAGGAGAGGAGAGGAGAGGAGAGGAGAGGAGAGGAGAGGAGAGGGGAGGAGAGGAGAGGACAGGACAGGACAGGACAGGACAGGAGAGGAGAGGTGTCTTGTGGGAAGAAAACCAGATGCAAAAGCACACAGCGCACACAGAAAGTTATTTATCTCTGTCATTACAATGAGCACTTTCTGGTCGCTTGCAATATTAGCGTATGGTATTTTCAGACACTTGATCAGAACGTGAATGGAAACAGAATCACATTAGAAAGACTAGCTATATAACACATGCTGGTGTTCACAGTGCCAAGGATTTCATACAGACAGGAAGTTTATTTGTGGGGTTTCCCCGTAGACATATGTATGGTCTGCTGATTTTGTGATTTAGGCCTGGGTTACTCCTCTCTCTCTCTCTCTCTCTCTCTCTCTCTCTCTCTCTCTCTCTCTCTCTCTCTCTCTCTCTCTCTCTCTCTCTCTCTCTCTCTCTCTCTCTCTCTCTCTCTCACACACACTCAGGCACATATCTAATGCTACTGACTAATGAGTGGCTGGTGTTCTTTAATACAGCAGATTAATACTAAGCCTCCGCTGTGCTGTGACAATACTCAGAGCAAACCCACAGAGTGAATGTGACAGGTGTGCACAGCCTGTTTACTCACCAGGAGGTAGGTGTGTGTGTGTGTGTGTGTGTGTGTGTGTGTGTGTGTGTGTGTGTGTGTGTGTGTGTGTGTGTGTGTGTGTGTGTGTGTGTGTGTGTGTGTGTGTGTGTGTGTGTGTGTGTGTGTGTGTGTGTGTGTGTGTGTGTGTGTGTGTGTGTGGAGGTCTACGCGTGTGTGTAAGTTCCGTAAACACTATGCTAAAAGAACAAAATCCACCTGTTGAAATGCAGAGGGATGCAGTGTACTCTGCTGCCCCTTGTGGTGTAAGAAATTATTATACCAAATCAAATCAAATGAAATTGTATTGGTCACATACACATGATGAGCAGATATTCATTTCTGGACTACCCATCCCGGATCCGGGATCATCCTCATCAAAAAAACTGACTAGCATAACCTAGCCTAGCGCCACAGGGATATCATATAATATAATTTAATGAAATCACAAGTCCAATACAGCAAATGAAAGATAAACATCTTGTGAATCTAGCCAACATTTCCGATTTTTAAAATGTTTTACAGCGAAAACACAATATATATTTATGTTAGCTCACCACAATAGCCAAACACACAACGCCATGTTTCCACCGCAAAGGTAGCTTTTACAAAACCCACAAATAGAGATAAAATGTATCACTAACCTTTGAACAACTTCATCAGATGACAGTCTTATAACATCATGTTATACAATACATTTATGTTTTGTTCGAAAATGTGCATATTTATAGGTATAAATCGTAGTTTTACATTGCAGCCACCGTCACAAATAGCACCAAAACAGCCAGAATAAATACAGAGAGCAACATGAAATACATAAATACTCATCATAAAACATTTATGAAAAATACATGTTGTACAGCAAATGAAAGATAAACATCTTGTGAATCCAGCCAATATTTCCGATTTTTTATGTGTTTTACAGCGAAAACACAACATATATTTATGTTAGCTCACCACAATATCCAAAAACACAACGCAATTTTTCCACCGCAAAGGTAGCTTTCACAAAACCCACAAATAGAGATAAAATTAATCACTACCCTTTGAACAACTTCATCAGATGACAGTCTTATAACATCATGTTATACAATACATTTATGGTTTGTTCGAAAATGTGCATATTTATAGCTACAATTCGTGGTTTTACATTGTGAATACGGCGCCATAATGCACCAAATTGTCCGGAGAAATTTTGGACAGTCACGTAATCTAACCAAAAAACTCATCATAAACTTTACTAAAAAATACATGTTGTACAGCAAATGAAAGATACACTGGTTCTTAATGCAACCGCTGTGTTAGATTTTAAAAAATAACTTTAGTACAAAGTACAGCACGCAATATTGTGAGACAGCGCCCAGCAATTCTCCGCCTTGTTGGAGCCAACATATACCACAAAAATACGAAATAACATCATAAATATTCTCTTACCTTTGATGATCTTCCATCGGAATGTAGTGCAAGGAGTCCTAGTTCCACAATAAATCGTTGTTTTGTTTTAGAATGTCCATTTCTTCTGTCGAATTAGCAACTTTGGCTAGCATTGTGGCGCACACGTGTCCATCATCTCTTGGCGCATGGAACGAAAAATTCCAAAAGTCACAATAAACGTCGAATAAACTGGTCAAACTCGGTTGAAAATCCATCTTTATGATGTTTTTCTCATATGTATCCAATAAAGTCCGAGACGGAGCATTTCGTCGTGTATACCTAACGCATTTCAGAAGACAATGTGGGGTTCCCTGGTGCGCAGTTGAATACTGCCAATAGGGCGGACCTGTCACTCCAAAAGCTCTCATTCGGTCTCACATCAAGCTAGACACCCCATTCAACATTCTACTGCCTGTTGACATCTAGTGGAAGGCGTATGAAGTGCATACAGATCCATAAATATAAGGCAATTGAATAGGCAAGCCCTGACACAGAGCCCCATTTTCAGAATTTTCACTTCCTGTTTGGAAGTTTGCTGCCAAATGAGTTTTGTTTTACTCACAGATATAATTCAAACAGTTTTCGAAACTTCAGAGTGTTTTCTATCCAATAGTAATAATAATATGCATATTGTATGATCTAGAACAGAGTACGAGGCCATTTAATTTGGGCACGATTTTTCCCCAAAGTGAAAACAGCGCCCCCTATTTCCAAGAAGTTTTAATGCGAGTGTGGCGAAATGCTTGTGCTTCTAGTTCAAGACAGTGCAGTAATATCTAACAAGTAATCTAACAATTTCCCAACAACTACCTAATACACACAAATCTAAAGGGGTGAATGAGAATATGTACATATACACCAGGCTATTCTTTCAAAAAATTCAAGCACTGGATAAGGGTATTTTTGAGAAGGTGAACACTGACATGTCTCATAGCAAGTGCAAAAGCAGAGCTAGGCAGCTAGTACCTGTGCCTCCATTAGCAATCTATTGTCAGACAATGAGCCTGGGGGGGGGGGCAGTTAACTGTTACTTAGTAGTGGGTTGGGTGTAAGGGGCTGAAAACTGAGAGCAGCCTAGGGCATGTTGAAGACCTGAGGAGAGATGGGAGGAAGGGGTGATTGGAGAAGGGGACGGGGAGTGAGGAGGTTTTGAAAGTGAGTTTGTGTGCTTCCTCTATGATACTCTAGGAGACAGCTCCCACGGTCACCCTAAGACACACTAGTGTCCTCTCTAGGCTAAAATATGAGGAGGCTAGCATTACACCTATACCACCACCACCTTCACCACCACCACATTCACCACCTTCACAACCTTCAACACCACCACCACCTTCAACACCTTCACAACCTTCACCACCACCACCTTCACCACCACCACCACCTTCAACACCACCACCACCACCACCTTCAACACCATCACAACCTCCACCACCCCACCTTCACCACCACCACCACCACCTTCAACACCATCACAACCTCCACCACCCACCTTCACCACCAATTCCTCCAACACCACCACCACCTTCACAACCTCCACCACCACCACCTTCACCACCTTCTACACCACCACAACCACTACCTTCACCACCACTTCCTTCAACACCACCACCTTCAAGCCAGTGAGCATTTGGCCTAAAAAAATAATAAAATAATAACCAATCAGCGTTGAGCTAAACTGATTGAGCTCAGCTGTGAATGATCCTGGCACACCCCCAAAAAAAGTGTGAAGGGAAACAAGTTTGGATTTGGCTTCAGACCAATCAATGCGTCTTGTTGTGTTGTTGTCCTCCGGTGGCTAGCTAGCTAGCTAAAATCGTCCCCTTTCCTAAATTAGCCATAGATGGAGATGTGGACTTTACATAATTCTCAGTACTGATTAGCACGCAATTCTGATCCAACCATAAATTCATGCATTGTGCCCCGGCCTGAGAGGATGGAAGTTCAACATGCAGCTAGATGTAGTATGCTAATGTTAACTTGCTGGTTTGGCGTATCGTTGCCCATGAAAGGAAGTTAGGCTAGCGAGCAAGTATTTTAGCCAGGTAGCCTAGGACAACAAAAACTAAAAGCGTGTACTGTATGACAGAGTCATGGACCGTTTATACAACATGAAAGAGGAGGGTGGCATTGGTGTTTCTATCATGACACAAGGCGGGACCCAGATGCAAACACAGGAGGCAGATGGTTGGAGTTGAAGATGTTTAATAAATCCAAAGGGAGTAGGCAAGAGAATGGTCGTGGACAGGCAAAAGGTCAAAACCAGTTCAGAGTTCAGGAGATACCGAAGGGCAGGCAGGCTCAAGGTCAGGGCAGGCAGAATGGTCAAGCGGGCGGGCATGGAGTCCAGAAAACAAGCAAGGATCAGAACCGGGAGGACTAGCAAAAGAAGAAAAGGCAAAGCAGGGAAATGGGAAAACTGCTGGTAGGCTTGGACATACAAGACGAACTGGCCCAGAGAGACAGGAAACACAGGGATACATACACTGGCCCAGAAAGACAGGAAACACAGGGATACATACACTGGCCCAGAGAGACAGGAAACACAGGGATACATACACTGGCCCAGAGAGACAGGAAACACAGGGATACATACACTGGGGAAAACAAGCGACACCTGGAGGGGTGGAGACAGTAATGAGGTCAGGTGAAACAGATCAGGGTGTGACAGTTTCTCTACCAGTAGGGTGAGTCAACACATTTTTTCAACTTGCACACACACACACACACCACACACACAGAGAAATCAGTACCGTGGACAGCCATATCATATTTAGGCTTACGTTGATTGAACTAAATTGTTTTGGTATATTTTAGTTGTCACTGTATTAGACTAAGCAGAGGTGATTAGATTATATGCTGGAATAGTGGAGGCAGCTCCTGTTTTCTTTGCAACTTGTGATAACTCTCTGTGATTCTAAACCAATAATTGTTTAGAAAATGGCGTAAACATTACCTTGCTTGACCATGCTGTAGGTCATGGAACTGTTTGTTACATGCCAGATGTTGTTGTCCGGTTTTGTAATAAAACAAAGGTGTGGATGAATTTATTCTGCCGCTGTGTCTTCTTATTGTCTCGACCTATATATCATGGTGTCAAATCATATGAACTAAAAGGTTTTAGAGCAAACAACGCAATTATCACAACACATAGGTTTTCATTGGCAAGATAAGCAAACTTAGGGATGACATGCGAGCAACAAACGCTGACACTACACATCCAAGTATAGCGGACCAAATTATGAAAGACAAGAATTGTACTTTTGAATTCCGTAAAGTCAGTGTGGAAGAGGTGAATTTTTTGTTGTTGTCTATCAACAACGACAAGCCACCGGGGGTCTGACAATCTGGATGGAAAATTACTGAGGATAATAGCAGACGATATTGCCACTCCTATTTGCCACATCTTCAATTTAAGCCTACTAGAGAGCGTGTGCCCTCAGGCCTAGAGGGAAGCTAAAGTCATTCCGCTACCCAAGAATAGTAAAGCCCCCTTTACTGGCTCAAATAGCCGACCAATCAGCCTGTTACTAACCCTTAGTAAACTTCTGGAAAAAATTGTGTTTGACCAGATACAATGCTATTTTACAGTATACAAATTGGCAACAGAATTTCAGCATGCTTATAGGGAGGACACTCAACAAGCCCAGCACTTACACAAATGACTGATGAATGGCTGAGAGAAATTGATGATAAAATGATTGTGCGGTCTTAGTACAGACTGACTACACTACTCGTGTCACGTGCGCGAGCGTTGCAAAATACATTTCAAAATCTATATTATTCAATTATTGCACCCACACTGCTGGCGCGCGCCAACGAGCGTCTGCGTTGCCAACGGTTAAAATAGAAGTCAGTTCTATTTGTGACGCAGATCGCGCTGCAAGTCCTGCCTCTCCCATCTTCTCATTGGTTTATTGAAGCACTGAAAGACGAACGAGGTCAGTGGCGGTAATGCACCGAATTTATGAAAGTTGCCAATTGTAATATAAAGTCAAGAGAAGAAAAAGCCTGGAAGGAAGACAGATGACTAGAAACGATTCGGTTGACCATTTTATGTGTGGATTAATTGGCGGAGTAGAGGACCTTGTGCACTTCAGGTAAAATAACAACTCAATGTTTATATCCCAGGACAAATTAGCTAGCAACAGCAAGCTAGCTAAATAGGAAAAATTAGCTAGCAAGTGCAATTCCCATAAATATTTAATGCTTTTTGACCTGTCCCCAAATTAATAGAATTGGTTCAGAGTTTGTTTTGATATTTTAACCTGCATGTCGTGATCGCGTTTGGTGTGGGGGGACAAAATAAATGTATCCACAATGACGCACGATGGCACACGCGCGCAGCCGGTTTGGGTTCCGTGTTAGACTTCAGTGCAGTCTTTAACATTATCGATCATAGTCTGCTGCTGGAAAGACTTATGTGTTATGGCTTTACACTCCCTGCTATAATGTGGAGAAAGAGTTACTTGTCTAACAGAAAACAGAGGGTGTTCTTCAATGGAAGCCTCTAAAATATAATCCAGTTAGAATCAGGAATTCCCCAGGGTAGCTGTTTAGGCCCCTTGCTTTTTAATCTTTTTTACTAACGACATGCCACTGACTTTGAGTAAAGCCAGAGTGCCTATGTATGCTGATGACTCAACACTATACACGACAGCTGCTACAGAGACTGAAATGACTGCAACTCTCAACAAAGAGCTGTAGTTAGTTTCAGTCGGTGGCAAGGAATAAGTTAGCCCTAAATATTTCTAAAACTAAAAGCATTGTATTTGGAACAAAACACACACTAAACCCTAAACCCCAACAAAATCTTGCAATAAATAATGTGGAAATTGAGCAAGTTGAGATGACTACACTGCTTGGTGTAACACTAGATTGTAAACTGTTATTGTAAAAACATATTCATGCAGTAGTAGCTAAGATGGGGAGAAGTCTGTCTTTAATAAAGCGATGCTCTACCTTCTCAACAACATTATCAACAAGGCAGGTCCCACAGACCCTAGTTTTGTCGCACCTTGACTACTGTTCAGTCGTGTGGTCAGGTACCACAAAAAAGGACTTAGGAAAATTGCAATTGGCTCAGAACAGGGCAGCACGGCTGGCCCTTGGATGTACACAGAAAGCTAATATTAATAATATGCATGTCAATCTCTCCTGGCTGAAAGTGGAGGTATTGACATGTTGAATGCACCGAGCTGTCTGTTTTAACTACTGGCACACAGCTCGGACACCCATGCATACCCCACAAGACATGCCACAAGAGGTCTCTTCACAGTCTCCAGAACAGACTATGGGAGGCACACAGTACTACATAGAGCCATGACTTCATGGAACTCTATTCCACATCAAGTAACTGAGGCAAGCTGTAAAATTTGATTTAAAAAACAGATTAAAAAAACACCTTTTGAAACAGCGGGGACTGTGAAGCAACACAAACATTGACACAGAAACATGCATACACAGAAACACACAATAACATACGCACTATGCATACACATGGATTTAGTACTGTAGATATGTGTTAGTGGTGGTGTAGGGGCCTGAGGGTACACAGTGTGTTGTGAAATCTGTGAATGTATTGTAATGTTTTTAAAATTGTATAAACTGTCTTAATTTTGCTGGACCCCAGGAAGAGGATTCATAATAAATTCAAATACAAAAAAAGCATTTTTCTGGATTGTCTTCCATGGTGATTTTACCCAGGTAACGTTACTGCCTTCATCACCACCAACTTCACCACCAGCTTCACCACCACCACCACCACCACCACCACCACCACCACCACCTTCACCTTCTTCACCAGCTTCCCCTTCACCATCACCTTCACCAACATCACCAGCACCTTCACCACCACCTTGACCACCACCACCACCAAATTCCAGACAGACCCCCACCATCTCTTCCTTCCGGACTGGTAGCTAGTTTACCTGCTACCTGCTTTACAACTCACCCCCATGACAAGCCTTTGGGATGGAGGTGACGAAGGAGGAAGAAGATAGGGGAGGCCCTAATCTTGAGTGGAAGGGGGGTGGGGTGGGGGAGAAAGAGAGAGAGAGCATGGGATTGGTTCCTCCACTGCTAGAGATAAAAGCACACAAAGCGGCTCTGGTAATTAGGAAAGGAATTTGTCATGCTCTCCAGCCTGCCTGGGTGTACCAAACAGAGAGCCAATAGCAATCTCCCCCCTGTTTACCTAGAAAGGGGTGCCCACACAGGCTCGACGCCGTGCCACACAACCCCGGCCACACACAAATTAATATTTTGTGTCGTAGAGAGAGAGGAGAATGTATGCTCGCTGCCTGTTTATTTAGGATATTGTAAAAATATGGGGGGAAATTTGCAGGTGTGGCATCAGGTGTGAATGTGTTTGTGTGTGTGTGCGTGTATGCCACCCCGGGTCCTCCACAAATACTACTGCTGCAAAATCGAGAGCATCCTGACCGGTTGCATTATGGCCTTTTATGGGAATTGCTCCGTCCACGACTGCAAGGCCCTCCAGCGGGTGGTGAAGATGGCCCAGTGCATCCAGCCAGGTCACCCGGCTGTATTTGACGTCCATCCATGTCTGAGGACATTGGGAGATGACATGGAAACCAGCCACTAGGGGCAACAGTGAGCGCTGTTAACTTAAAGTACACTACCATTCAAAAGTTTGTGGTCACTTAGAAGTGTCCTTGTTTTTGAAAGCACATTTTTTGTCCATTAAAATAACATCAAATTGATCAGAAATACAGTGTAGATATTGTTAATGTTGTAAATTACTATTTTAGCTGAAAACGGCAGATTTTTTATGGAATATCTACATAGGCATACAGAGGCCCATTATCAGCAACCATCACTCCTGTGTTCCAATGGCACGTTGTGTTAGTTAATCCAAGTTTATACATTTAAAAGGCTAATTGATCATTAGAAAACCCTTTTGCAATGATGTTAGCGCAGCTGAAAACTGTTGGTCTGATTAAAGAAGCAATAAAACTGGCCTTCTTTAGACTAGTTGAGTATCTGGAGCATCAGCATTTGTGGGTTTGATTAAAGGCTCAAAATGACCAGAAACAAAGACCTTTCTTCTGAAACTCGTCAGTCTATACTTGTTCTGAGAAATGAAGGCTATTCCATGCGAAAAATTGCCAAGAAACTGAAGATCTCGTACAACGCTGTGTACTACTCCCTTCACAGAACAGCGCAAACTGGCACTAACCAGAATAGAAAGAGGAGTGGGAGGCCTCATTAAGCTTCATTAAATAGTACCCGCAAAACAACAGTCTCAACGTCAACAGTGAAGAGGCGACTCCGGGATGCTGGCCTTGTTTTCTTTTTTAAACAGGTTGCATGTTCGAACTCAGCGATAGAAAGTTGTTTTGGAGATTTTTGTTTAATGACTATCCCAAACCTTAACCCAAACCTTAACCATTCAGAGTTAATACCTCACTTAAAAATATGGAGTTAATGCCTAAACTTAAGCTTAAACACATACACATTTTACGTTTGGAACAACTTCAAAATTTGGTGTTTGAGAAACATGGATGTGTCTCATTCTGAGGTAAGACTGTGAGAGTTAGTCGAGTACATCACTGGGACCGTGCTTCCACCCATCCAGGACATCTACTCAAAACGGTGGCGGAAGAAGGCACGTAGCATCATCAAGGACCCCATACACCCCAGCCACAAGATGTTCTCTCCCTTACCATCAGGCAGACGGTATCGGAGCATGAGGTCTGATACCAACAGGCTCAGAGTCAGCTTTGATTTACATACCATCAGACTGCTGAACACTTGAACTGGACTGACCACCTGCTCTGATTCTTCACACCTTAGCACACACCTCAACTGCTGCTACCAGACTCTTATTATACTGCACAATTTAAGCACTTGCCCCCCATCCCCCCCATTCCCTGATACACGTGTAAATATTGTAATATAAATTGTGCCTTCCTGTGTTATACTTATGCTTAAATGTTTATTATATTCTACTGCCATTTACTTTATGTTCGTATTCGTATTTTTAGCTTTTTCTCATTGTTGTTGCATTGTCGAGAAGGAATCTGCAGTAAGCATTTCATTGGACGATGTATACCATGCGTATCCCGTACATATGTGTGTGTACGTGTGTGCCTTTGTGTGTATGTGTGAGAAGTGTGACCTTTTGCCCTGTCTGTTTCCACTACCCCCAGATCCCCCCATCTCCCTAACAGAGAATATATCATCTCCACCAAGTACACCTGCCATCACAAATCCATCAACATCTGTTGAGGATGTAACACCAGTAAAACTTCATCATATACTGTAAACTCAGCAAAAAAAGAAACGTCCCTTTTTCAGGACCCTGTCTTTCAAAGATAATTTGTAAAAATCCAAATAACTTCACAGATCTTCATTGTAAAGGGTTTAAACACTGTTTCCCATGCACAATTAATGAACATGCACCTGTGGTGCTTACAGACGGTAGGCAATTAAGGTCACAGTTATGAAAACTTACGACACTAAAGAGGCCTTTCTACTGACTCTGAAAAACACCAAAGGAAAGATGCCCAGGGTCTCTGCTCATCTGCGTGAAGGTGCCTTAGGCATGCTGCAAGGAGGCATGAGGACTGCAGATGTGGCCAGGGCAATAAATTGCAATGTCCGTATGGTGAGACGCCTAAGACAGCACTACAGGGAGACAGGACAAACAGCTGATCGTCCTCGCAGTGGCAGTCCACGTGTAACAACACCTGCATAGGATCGGTACATCCGAACATCACACCTGCGGGACAGGTACAGGATGGCAACAACAACTGCCCGAGTTACACCAGGAACGCACAATCCCTCCATCAGTGCTCAGACGGCCCGCAATAGGCTGAGAGAGGCTGGACTGAGGGCTTGTAGGCCTGTTGTAAGACAGGTCCTCACCAGACATCACCGGCAACAACGTCGCCTATGGGCACAAACCCACAGTCGCTGGACCAGACAGGACTGACAAAAAGTGTTCTTCACTGACGAGTCACGTTTTTGTCTCACCAGGGGTGATGGTCAGATTCGCGTTTATCATTGAAGGAATGAATGTTGCACCGAGGCCTGTACTCTGGAGCGGGTTGATTGGAGGTGGAGGGTTCATCATGGTCTGGGGCGGTGTGTCACAGCATCATCTGACTGAGCTTGTTGTCATTGCATGCAATCTCAACGCTGTGCGTTACAGGGAAGACATCCTCCTCCCTCATGTGGTACTCTTCCTGCAGGCTCATCCTGACATGACCCTCCAGCATGACAATGCCACCAGCCATACTGCTCGTTCTGTGCATGATTTCCTGCAAGACAGGAATGTCAGTGTTCTGCCATGGCCAGCGAAGAGCCCGGATCTCAATCCCATTGAGCACATCTGGGACCTGTTGGATCGGAGGGTGAGGGCTAGGGCCATTCCCCCCAGAAATGTCTGGGAACTTGCAGGTGCCTTGGTGGAAGAGTGGGGTAACATCTCACAGCAAGAACTGGCAAATCTGGTGCAGTCCGTGAGGAGGAGATGCACTGCAGTTCTTAATGCAGCTGGTGGCCACACCAGATACTGACTGTTACTTTTGATTTTGACGCCCATTTGTTCAGGGACACATTATTCCATTTCTGTTAGTCACATGTCTGTGGAACTTGTTCAGTGTATGTCTCAGTTCTTGAATCTTGTTATGGTCATACTAATATTTACACATGTTAAGTTTGCTGAAAATAAACGCAGTTGACAGTGAGAAGACGTTTATTTTTTTGCTGAGTGTGCAAGGACCCGGACAATTGACATCAATAACTAAATTGAATATGGAAGGGACAACTAATTATTAATTGATGCAGTGACTCCTGAATTAATCCACATGTGAAGTGAATGAAAGTCTCAGTGAGGGAAATCATTGGTTTTGATTCAGCCGTCATCAATCATTAAGAATTGTACACTAGATGTACTAGGTGGAGAAGCTTGGGGTGATTCAATGTAGATTAGGTACTGTATGATGTCCTCTTAAGTGAAATGAGATAAGCTAGGATGATTTTTTATAAATGCAAATGAACATATCCACATTTCCAGAGGTTTTAGCACACCAGATTCCTCCTAAATCCAAAACACTGAACCATGTATATATGTTCACAAATGCTACATATAGCCTACTGTGTTTTCACAAATATATGTCTGAATCCAAGTATTTTATATCCAGGGACTCTGTCCAGAAAACAGTGGGAGCATGTGTAGGCTCTATCACAGAGCTTCTGCTGCTGCTGGAGAGAATCAGCCAGTGAACCGTTGGTCTTTGCAGGTCACTGACATTTTCAACCAGCGACAACCTCTCACTCCTCAGAAATAGAAGGAGAGAGAGAGAGAGAGAGAGAGAGAGAGAGAGAGAGAGAGAGAGAGAGAGAGAGAGAGAGAGAGAGAGAGAGAGAGAGAGAGAGAGAGAGAGAGAGAGAGAGAGAGAGAGAGAGAGAGAGAGAGAGAGAGAGATAGAGAGAGATAGAGAGAGAGAGATAGAGAGAGAGAGAGAGAGAGAGAGAGAGAGAGAGAGAAGAGGAAGGAGATAAAGGAAAGTGGGGAGGCACGCAATTCTATCTGCAAAAACCAACTTCCCCCAAAATTACAGCTAAATGGAAAAATAATGGAAACAGCATCAGCGAACTCCAGCCGCGTTGTTATTAGTATTCCACCGACACAGAGAGAGACCGACAGCAGTTATGTATTTTTGCAAGTATGCATATAATTTATTGTGGGGAACACAATTTACATGGGTAGTCAATGCCTGTTTTATAGGCTCACAAATAGATGTATGAACTGAAGCATATAATGGCTGAGAGCAGCAGGCGCAAATACGTTCTAAATCTTCCAAATGTGTTCCACGAAAAATTTAACCAAAGAATATAAAACAGATTAATTCATGCATGTTATATATTGGTTTTTGATTTACAAATCTAATCTGGGGAAATTTGCCAGGGGGACGTGGATGGGGTGTGTAAAACGAACAGTACCGACCGAGCCCAGGGGCTGATGGTCCACGCAGGGGCTCCTGCGGCTACAGCAACCGTCACTGTCTCATCACCTGGAAGCTGTGTGTGTGTGTATTTGTGTGTATGAGTGTGTGTGTGTGTGTGTGTGTGTGTGTGTGTGTGTGTGTGTGTGTGTGTGTGTGTGTGTGTGTGTGTGTGTGTGTGTGTGTGTGTGTGTGTGTGTGTGTGTGTGTGTGTGTGTGTGTGTGTGTGTGTGTGTGTGTGTGTGTGTGTGTGTGTGTGTGTGTGTTTGTATGTGTGTTTGTATGTGTATGTGTGTGATTGTAATTTACAGGCAGCATTAGAGAGAGAGGACTGGGGATAGTTAAACGGGCAATGAAAGCCTCTGAAATGCTGCTTTTTATCCTGCGGTGCCATTATGGCCACAGTTCTCCTCTGAGCGTTTCTCTGCAAACCACATTCCAGTATTGTGCACTTGAGAGAGCTGTGTGGTGTGACGTTAGCCCGCCCCCTTCTCACACAGACACACACACACACACCCACCCACCCACACACCCACCCACACACACACACACACACACACACACACACACACACACACACACACACACACACACACACACACACACACACACACACACACACACACACACACACACACATACACACACACACACACACACACACACACACACACACACACACACACACACAATGACCCTGGAGGACAGTCTCAGTGGATGGGGGACGTTTGCCTGCTTTTTGACATTTTATCTCCACGCCACAATAAGAGGTGCCTACAAAGGGTTATGGCTGTCTCACAATGACACAGGACCAATTCAACCCTGATGAATTTGAGATAAGGCAGGCAGCCTTAAAATTGCTGGCCTTAACTTCCAGAGGGAAAGGGATGAGAGAAGGGGGGAGGCATAGGTGGGGGTAGGGGGGTTAGTTTTCAAGTGCATGGAAATGCTGTAAGAGACGAAAGGCGAAGGAGAGTGATAGAGTGAGGGTTGAAATTACTTTAGGAAATTATGTCGCGGGGAGGAAGAGGAAGCGGAAGGCCACTTAGGATGTTTGTGAGGGGAATTTATAAAATAGGATATTTTTATGCATTAGCCTGTTAAAGGTTTACAACACGCACATAAAAACAGGTGAAAACGAGCACATTACATAAATCCCAGTTGGAGTTCTCCATTACAGGAATGGAGGACGGGAAAAGGAGAAGGAACATGTTAATTGAGAGCTTAAGGGTCAATAATTGGAGTTCTGGAGGGGTGGGGAGGTACGGGCTGGGGGGGCAACCTTCCGGGAGAGAGGGAAAGACAGACAGTGTATGCAAATAGCCCAACTGGGACTGGGCCTCTGAAATTAATCAGAATACAAAGACTTTATTGGAGAGCTACGAGAACGAGTCAATCACGGGCAATCAAGTCCATGAGACAAAATCAAAACCCAGTAATACACATATCCAGCAGACTTGTAGAGGTACCGAGTATATAAAATGCATGAAATATCCAGGGCTCTGTACAGGTCTGGGACAGGGGTTTAGGTGTTTGTCCAGGTCTGGAACAGGGGTTTGGGTGTTTGTCCAGGTCTGGGACAGGGGTTTAGGTGTTTGCCCAGGTCTGAGACAGGGGTTTAGGTGTTTGCCCAGGTCTGGGACAGGGGTTTAGGTGTTTGTCCAGGTCTGGGACAGGGGTTTAGGTGTTTGCCCAGGTCTGGGACAGGGGTTTAGGTGTTTGTCCAGGTCTGGGACAGGGGTTTAGGAGTTTGTCCATGTCTGGGACAGGGGTTTAGGTGTTTGTCCAGGTCTGGGACAGGGGTTTAGGTGTTTGCCCAGGTCTAGGACAGGGGTTTAGGTGTTTGTCCAGATCTGGGAAAGGGGTTTAGGTGTTTGTCCAGGTCTGGGACAGGGGTTTAGGAGTTTGTCCATGTCTGGGACAGGGGTTTAGGTGTTTGTCCAGGCCTGGAACAGGGGTTTAGGTGTTTGTCCAGGCCTGGGACAGGGGTTTAGGTGTTTGTCCAGGTCTGGGACAGGGGTTTAGGAGTTTGTCCATGTCTGGGACAGGGGTTTAGGTGTTTGTCCATGTCTGGAACAGGGGTTTAGGTGTTTGTCCAGGCCTGGGACAGGGGTTTAGGTGTTTGTCCAGGTCTGGGACAGGGGTTTAGGTGTTTGTCTAGGTCTGGGACAGGGGTTTAGGAGTTAGTCCATGTCTGGGACAGGGGTTTAGGTGTTTGTCCGTGTCTAGGACAGGGGTTTAGGTGTTTGTCCAGGTCTGGGACAGGGGTTTAGGAGTTTGTTTATGTCTGGGACAGGGGTTTAGGTGTTTGTCCAGGTCTGGGACAGGGGTTTAGGTGTTTGTCCAGATCTGGGACCGGGGTTTAGGTGTTTGTCCAGGTCTGGGACAGGGGTTTAGGTGTTTGTCTAGGCCTGTGACAGGGATTTAGGTGTTTGTCCAGGTCTGGGACAGGGGTTTAGGTGTTTGTCCAGGCCTGTGAGAGGGATTTAGGTGTTTGTCCAGGTCTGGGACAGGGGTTTAGGTGTTTGTCCAGGTCTGGGACAGGGGTTTAGGTGTTTGTCCAGGCCTGTGACAGGGGTTTAGGTGTTTGGTTGGGTATATAGGCTGGACAAATGTCAGGCTTTAGACATAGTTTCAGGCTTTTATTTTGAAAAATGAGCGAGATTTTTCAAAAGTAGTCAGGTGTCCTCAGATTAGTTCCTGTGCTTGAGAGGGTAGCGCTCCATTTTCTTTTTCTCTCTTATTGAGTAGGTTACGGTCTGGTTTAAATATTATCGATTATATTTGTTAAAACCAACCTGAGGATTGATTATAAAAAACATTTGACATGTTTCTACGACCATTACGGATACTTTTTGGAATTTTCGTCGAACGGAACGAGGCTTTGGTTTTCTGAACATAACGCGCAACCCAAATGCCGTAAAGCATATTTTCTAAATCTGACACGATAGGTGGATTAACAACAAGCTAAGCTGTGTTTTGGTATATTTCACTTGTGATTGCATGACTATACATTTTTTTGTAATATTTTGCGCCCTGCAATTCAGCGGTTGTTTAGGAAAGTGATCCCGTAAAAGGGATCCGTAGCGCAGAGAAGTTAAGGAGAGAATAACTATGCTGTTTTTCATTCAACCATATTCCCAGTCACCTTGCCAAGGTTAAATGCGGTTGTTCGAGCTTTCAGTTTTGTGCGAATGCTGCCATCTACCCACGGTTTCTAGTTTGGGTAGGTTTTAATAGTCACAGTGGGAACAACAAGGCCTATACACTTCCTGATGAACTCAGTCACCGTGTCCGAGTATACATCAAAGTTATTCTCAGAGGCTTCCCGGAACATATCCCAGTTCGCGTAATACTAACAATCTTGAAACATGGATTCCGATTGGTCAAACCAGCGTTGAATAGACCGTAGTACGGGTACTTCCTGTTTGAGTTTCTGCCTATAGGAAGGGAGGAGCTACCGTGACGAGATCCTGAGGCTCATTGTCTTGCCATTCATCCGCCGCCATCACCTCATGTTTCAGCATGATAATGCAGGATCTGTGCACAATTCCTGGAAGCTGAAAATGTTCCAGTTCTTCCATGGCCTGCATACTCACCAGATATGTCACCCATTGAGCATGTTTGGGATGCTCTGGATTGATGTGCAGGATAGCATGTTCCAGTTCCTGCCAATATCCAGCAACTTCACATAGCCATTGAAGATGAGTGGGGCAACATTCCACAGGTCACAATCAACAGCCTGATCAACTCTATGTGAAGGAGATGTTTCACGCTGCATGAGGCAAATAGTGGTGAAACCAGATACTGATTGGTTTTCTGATCCACGCCCCTACCTTTTTTTAAAAGATTAGGACCTAATTTATTTATTTAAATTTCAATTATTTTATCTTGCAACTCTGTAAAATCTTTTAAATTGTTGCATGTTGCGTTTATATTTTTGTTCAGTATAAAATACATGAAATGTGCAGGTCTTTGTCCAAGTCTGGGACTGGGGTTTTGGTGTTTGTCCAGGTCTGGGACAGGGTTTTAGGTGTTTGGTTTCCTGGGGAATGTAGGGATGGCTGCTTCTTCTTCTTCTTACGGGTCATGGGATCTTGAGAATCATCTCATCTTTTTCCACCCCTCTTTCCATTGCTCTTTTTTACCTCCTCTCCTCTCCCCTCCCCCTGCCTCCCATTCTCTAGGGTCAGCCTAGCTGGCCATGTCCTCCCACCCCTATACCTTATCCCTTATCCCCTGAGCATAGTTGAGCCATTGGGGGTGTAAAATAAGTACTATTTTCCCCCCACTCACTGGTTCATCTCTCTCTCTCTCTCTCTCTCTCTCTCTCTCTCTCTCTCTCTCTCTCTCTCTCTCTCTCTCTCTCTCTCTCTCTCTCTCTCTCTCTCTCTCTCTCTCTCTCTCTCTCTCTCTCTCTCTCTCTCTCTCTCTCCCTCCCTCCATGGCTGCACCCATTCCCTCTCTCAGGGCAGACACCTGCACTGGCCAGACAATCAATACCAGGCCTGGGCCTCTAGGAGAGTCCTGTCATCAAACAGACTGGATCCACACCGCTCGCCACTGCCAGACAATCACTCAAACTCTTACACACACACAAACACAAACTCACAGACATACTCAAACTCACACACAAACACACACACATACAGGCAAGCACACATGCACTCAAAGAACACTCAAACTCACACACACACTCAAACACACACACTCACACTCAAACACACACACTCAGCCAGACACAAACACCAGGAGTATGCATGCACAGGCACCAGGGTCTTATCAATCTTTAAGCAGGCAATTTATCCAACAGATGTAGGATCTTAATTTAATCAGTATTTTGTTGCTGAGTATTCTTTTGTTTTTTGTAATTTCCACTTTGAGATTTCGGACTTGATTTGCTCAAACGAGAAATGTATCAACCCCTACAAAAATGTCCATTCATTTAATCCACATAATAATTCACATTTCCTGCTGCTTCAAGATTTTTTTCCTGCGCTAGCAAACTGGATCAAATTAAGATCCTACATCTGTAATGCCACGGTAGGTGGAACAAAACAAGCAAGAGAAAATCATGAATAAAAGGCCCAGGGATAAATAATACATTGGAGCAGGATGTTGGGGCCAGAACTGTTTTAGCTTTAGTTACTGGTTTGCTGAGTGACCGCTGGGCTTCCCTGGAGTGAGTTTTGAGGAATCCATTTGCTAGCACTTTCATATCACAACCCGTTCCCCCCTCTTCCACTTTCTAGCCTTTTTAATTAAATTGCCTCCAATTTTGAGTCTTCAAATCTTATCCCTAATAGACATGAAAACATTCTTTAAAGGATGGTTAGGGGGACAATTCCTGCTCTGTCATTGTTATTCAGTCTAAATGGCTTTTTCTGGGAATTCCAGCTATTTAGATTTTTTCCTGTGAAAGTGAATGCAGGGCACTTGACATCGCTTCAGTCCATTCTCAAATGCGTCACAAAGGACTGACCTTAAAGGTGTCACTACGGTGTTGACCTGCCCTAATCATAACACACTCCCTTTCCTAGAGGACATAGGAAACAGCCAGGAATCAGGAGCATGCTGTAGGTTAGACAGTGAATTGATTTGACAAATCTCTATTGAGGTGAGCTTTGAGGGGGATGCAAAAGGACAAACAGTTAACCCCCTGCTATTAAAGTAAGACCTATATATTTAACATCAACGTCTTTAAACACCAGAACCCAAATCTTTGACTGAACTTTGACTCTGAAAAGTTCCCTGAATTTGTGAAATCCTACTCTGAACCCTACAATATTCAAACACCATGTAACATATGACTTCCACGTTTCCTGGTATGTATTTCAAAGAATACATGACGTGTATAAATATTTTACCAAGATCTGTCCAACATCAAAAGCATGACTCAAGCTCACGCCTCGTAAAGTATATAATCTGCAGTGGAACTCAGAAATAACAGAGAAAACGGTGGCTTTGTCTGGCTGCCTGTACGATGGGAGAGGGTATGAGAGAAAGGGGTGGATTTGTCTGACTGCCTGTACGATGGGAGAGGGTTTGAGAGAAAGTGGTGGATTTGTCTGACTGCCTGTATGATGGGAGAGGGTATGAGAGAAAGCAGGGGATTTGTCTGGCTGCCTGTACGATGGGAGAGGGTATGAGAGAAAGCAGGGGATTTGTCTGGCTGCCTGTATGATGGGAGAGGGTATGAGAGAAAGGGGTGGATTTGTCTGACTGCCTGTACGATGGGAGAGGGTATGAGAGAAAGTGGTGGATTTGTCTGACTGCCTGTATGATGGGAGAGGGTATGAGAGAAAGCAGGGGATTTGTCTGGCTGCCTGTATGATGGGAGAGGGTATGAGAGAAAGCAGGGGATTTGTCTGGCTGCCTGTATGATGGGAGAGGGTATGAGAGAAAGCAGGGGATTTGTCTGGCTGCCTGTATGATGGGAGAGGGTATGAGAGAAAGTGATGGATTTGTCTGGCTGCCTGTATGATGGGAGAGGGTATGAGAGAAAGTGGTGGATTTGTCTGGCTGCCTGTACGATGGGAGAGGGTATGAGAGAAAGCAGGGGATTTGTTTGGCTGCCTGTACAATGGGAGAGAGTATGAGAGAAAGTGGTGGATTAGTCTGGCTGCCTGTACGATGGGAGAGGGTATGAGAGAAAGCAGGGGATTTGTCTGGCTGCCTGTATGATGGGAGAGGGTATGAGAGAAAGTGGTGGATTTGTCTGGCTGCCTGTATGATGGGAGAGGGTATGAGAGAAAGCAGGGGATTTGTCTGGCTGCCTGTACGATGGGAGAGGGTATGAGAGAAAGCAGGTGATTTGTCTGGCTGCCTGTATGATGGGAGAGGGTATGAGAGAAAGCAGGGGATTTGTCTGGCTGCCTGTACGATGGGAGAGGGTATGAGAGAAAGCAGGGGATTTGTCTGGCTGCCTGTATGATGGGAGAGGGTATGAGAGAAAGGGGTGGATTTGTCTGACTGCCTGTACGATGGGAGAGGGTATGAGAGAAAGTGGTGGATTTGTCTGACTGCCTGTATGATGGGAGAGGGTATGAGAGAAAGCAGGGGATTTGTCTGGCTGCCTGTATGATGGGAGAGGGTATGAGAGAAAGCAGGGGATTTGTCTGGCTGCCTGTATGATGGGAGAGGGTATGAGAGAAAGCAGGGGATTTGTCTGGCTGCCTGTATGATGGGAGAGGGTATGAGAGAAAGTGATGGATTTGTCTGGCTGCCTGTATGATGGGAGAGGGTATGAGAGAAAGTGGTGGATTTGTCTGGCTGCCTGTACGATGGGAGAGGGTATGAGAGAAAGCAGGGGATTTGTTTGGCTGCCTGTACAATGGGAGAGAGTATGAGAGAAAGTGGTGGATTAGTCTGGCTGCCTGTACGATGGGAGAGGGTATGAGAGAAAGCAGGGGATTTGTCTGGCTGCCTGTATGATGGGAGAGGGTATGAGAGAAAGTGGTGGATTTGTCTGGCTGCCTGTATGATGGGAGAGGGTATGAGAGAAAGCAGGGGATTTGTCTGGCTGCCTGTACGATGGGAGAGGGTATGAGAGAAAGCAGGTGATTTGTCTGGCTGCCTGTATGATGGGAGAGGGTATGAGAGAAAGCAGGGGATTTGTCTGGCTGCCTGTATGATGGGAGAGGGTATGAGAGAAAGTGATGGATTTGTCTGGCTGCCTGTACGATGGGAGAGGGTATGAGAGAAAGCAGGGGATTTGTTTGGCTGCCTGTACAATGGGAGAGAGTATGAGAGAAAGTGGTGGATTTGTCTGGCTGCCTGTACGATGGGAGAGGGTATGAGAGAAAGCAGGGGATTTGTTTGGCTGCCTGTACAATGGGAGAGAGTATGAGAGAAAGTGGTGGATTTGTCTGGCTGCCTGTACGATGGGAGAGGGTATGAGAGAAAGCAGGGGATTTGTTTGGCTGCCTGTACAATGGGAGAGGGTATGAGAGAAAGCAGGGGATTTGTCTGGCTGCCTGTATGATGGGAGAAGGTATGAGAGAAAGCAGGGGATTTGTTTGGCTGCCTGTACAATGGGAGAGAGTATGAGAGAAAGTGGTGGATTTGTCTGGCTGCCTGTACAATGGGAGAGGGTATGAGAGAAAGTGGTGGATTTGTCTGGGTGCCTGTTTGATGGGAGAGGGTATGAGGGAAAGTGATGGATTTGTCTGGCTGCCTGTATGATGGGAGAGGGTATGAGAGAAAGTGGTGGATTTGTCTGGCTGCCTGTATGATGGGAGAGGGTATGAGGGAAAGTGGTGGATTTGTCTGGCTGCCTGTATGATGGGAGAGGGTATGAGAGAAAGCAGGGGATTTGTCTGGCTGCCTGTACGATGGGAGAGGGTATGAGAGAAAGCAGGGGATTTGTCTGGCTGCCTGTATGATTGGAGAGGGTTTGAGAGAAAGTGGTGGATTTGTCTGGCTGCCTGTATGATGGGAGAGGGTATGAGAGAAAGCAGGGGATTTGTCTGGCTGCCTGTACGATGGGAGAGGGTATGAGAGAAAGTGGTGGATTTGTCTGGCTGCCTGTATGATGGGAGAGGGTATGAGAGAAAGTGGTGGATTTGTCTGACTGCCTGTATGGTGGGAGAGGGTATGAGAGAAAGCAGGGGATTTGTCTGGCTGCCTGTATGATTGGAGAGGGTTTGAGAGAAAGTGGTGGATTTGTCTGGCTGCCTGTATGATGGGAGAGGGTATGAGAGAAAGGGGTGGATTTGTCTGGCTGCCTGTATGATGGGAGAGGGTATGAGTGAAAGTGGTGGATTTGTCTGGCTGCCTGTATGATGGGAGAGGGTATGAGAGAAAGCAGGGGATTTGTCTGGCTGCCTGTATGATTGGAGAGGGTATGGGAGAAAGTGGTGGATTTGTCTGGCTGCCTGTATGATGGGAGAGGGTATGAGGGAAAGTGGTGGATTTGTCTGGCTGCCTGTACGATGGGAGAGGGTATGAGAGAAAGTGGTGGATTTGTCTGGCTGCCTGTATGATTGGAGAGGGTATGAGAGAAAGCAGGGGATTTGTCTGGCTGCCTGTACGATGGGAGAGGGTATGAGAGAAAGTGGTGGATTTGTCTGGCTGCCTGTATGATGGGAGAGGGTATGAGAGAAAGTGGTGGATTTGTCTGGCTGCCTGTATGATGGGAGAGGGTATGAGAGAAAGTGGTGGATTTGTCTGGCTGCCTGTATGATGGGAGAGGGTATGAGAGAAAGTGGTGGATTTGTCTGGCCGCCTGTATGATGGGAGAGGGCATGAGGGAAAGTGGTGGATTTGTCTGCTTGCCTGTATGATGGGAGAGGGTATGAGAGGGGGTAAATAGATAAATCACAGGTGAATTCTCTGTCCGCTCTTTAGTAGGTCATTGTTTTTGTCCCCGATCCATTAAGGAATAATAGGAGGAGCATTAGGGTGGGGGGGAGAGGGGGGAGACGTCTGCCCCGAGGGGGGAGAGGGGGGAGAGAGAGCGTGTAATTTGGGGGATGACGACCATCTGCAAAATGAAAACAAATGGGGTGTCATCCACGGGAGGAAATCTATCGCCTTCTATTTTTTTATCATCAATTCCTTGAGCTGTGTGTATCTGTGCGCGTATGAGCACACACACACACAAAGCAATGACCTCCAACTCTCTGCGAGACATACACACGCAGGTAAATTGTACAAACAAACACATAAACACAGCAGATACAGATTGCAAGACACAACATCACAACAGTGACACAAATTAATCATATTAAACCATGGAACCAAACTGAAATATTGTGGAACTGTTGACAGAAAGAAAAAGTAGAGAGGGTAAAGAGACCGTATTCAACAGTTCACCTGCACCTAACTGGAGCTGCTCAGAGAGGGAAATACAACTTCCTACACCTAACTGAAACTGATCAGGGAGGGAAATACAACTTCCTACACCTAACTGAAACTGATCAGGGAGGGAAATACAACTTCCTACACCTAACTGAAACTGCTCAGAGAGGGAAATACAACTTCCTACACCTAACTGAAACTGATCAGGGAGGGAAATACAACTTCCTACACCTAACTGAAACTGCTCAGAGAGGGAAATACAACTTCCTACACCTAACTGAAACTGCTCAGGGAGGGAAATACAACTTCCTACACCTAACTGAAACTGCTCAGGGAGGGAAATACAACTTCCTACACTTAACTGAAACTTCTCAGGGAGGGAAATACAACTTCCTACACCTAACTGAAAATTCTCAGGGAGGGAAATACAACTTCCTACACTTAACTGAAACTGCTCAGGGAGGGAAATACAACTTCCTACACCTAACTGAAACTGCTCAGGGAGGGAAATACAACTTCCTACACCTAACTGAAACTTCTCAGGGAGGGAAATACAACTTCCTACACCTAACTGAAACTGCTCAGGGAGGGAAATACAACTTCCTACACCTAACTGAAACTTCTCAGGGAGGGAAATACAACTTCCTACACCTAACTGAAACTGCTCAGAGAGGGAAATACAACTTCCTACACTTAACTGAAACTTCTCAGGGAGGGAAATACAACTTCCTACACCTAACTGAAAATTCTCAGGGAGGGAAATACAACTTCCTACACTTAACTGAAACTTCTCAGGGAGGGAAATACAACTTCCTACACCTAACTGAAACTGCTCAGGGAGGGAAATACAACTTCCTACACCTAACTGAAACTTCTCAGGGAGGGAAATACAACTTCCTACACCTAACTGAAACTGCTCAGAGAGGGAAATACAACTTCCTACACTTAACTGAAACCTCTCAGGGAGGGAAATACAACTTCCTACACCTAACTGAAAATTCTCAGGGAGGGAAATACAACTTCCTACACTTAACTGAAACTGCTCAGGGAGGGAAATACAACTTCCTACACCTAACTGAAACTTCTCAGGGAGGGAAATACAACTTCCTACACCTAACTGAAACTGCTCAGAGAGGGAAATACAACTTCCTACACTTAACTGAAACTTCTCAGGGAGGGAAATACAACTTCCTACACCTAACTGAAAATTCTCAGGGAGGGAAATACAACTTCCTACACTTAACTGAAACTTCTCAGGGAGGGAAATACAACTTCCTACACCTAACTGAAACTGCTCAGGGAGGGAAATACAACTTCCTACACCTAACTGAAACTGCTCAGAGAGGGAAATACAACTTCCTACACCTAACTGAAACTGCTCAGGGAGGGAAATACAACTTCCTACACTGAACTGAAACTGCTCAGGGAGGGAAATACAACTTCCTACACTTAACTGAAACTGCTCAGAGAGGGAAATACAACTTCCTACACCTAACTGAAACTGCTCAGGGAGGGAAATACAACTTTTTACACCTAACTGAAACTGCTCAGGGAGGGAAATACAACTTCCTACACTTAACTGAAACTGCTCAGGGAGGGAAATACAACTTCCTACACCTAACTGAAACTGCTCAGGGAGGGAAATACAACTTCCTACACCTAACTGAAACTGCTCAGGGAGGGAAATACAACTTCCTACATTTAACTGAAACTTCTCATGGAGGGAAATACAACTTCCTACACCTAACTGAAACTGCTCAGGGAGGGAAATACAACTTTTTACACCTAACTGAAACTGCTCAGGGAGGGAAATACAACTTCCTACACTTAACTGAAACTGCTCAGGGAGGGAAATACAACTTCCTACACCTAACTGAAACTGCTCAGGGAGGGAAATACAACTTCCTACACCTAACTGAAACTGATCAGGGAGGGAAATAGAACTTCCTACACTTATCTGTAAATGCTCAGGGAGGGAAATACAACTTCCTACACCTAACTGAAACTGCTCAGGGAGGGAAATACAACTTTTTACACCTAACTGAAACTGCTCAGGGAGGGAAATACAACTTCCTACACTTAACTGAAACTGCTCAGGGAGGGAAATACAACTTCCTACACCTAACTGAAACTGCTCAGGGATGGAAATACAACTTCCTACACCTAACTGAAACTGCTCAGAGAGGGAAATACAACTTCCTACACCTAACTGAAAATTCTCAGGGAGGGAAATACAACTTCCTACACTTAACTGAAAATGCTCAGGGAGGGAAATTAAACTTCCTCTAAAAAGTACTTTGGCTTCGGAGCAGAACTCCCGTCCAAAAGATAGTCAGACTCCCGTGGCGAGGATTCTCACATCAAAATCTGACAAAATAATCAGATCCACAACTAAGAGACAAGTAGGAGACTGTGGTGGGGGGTGTTAAATGGAGGAGGGGGGGTTGTTAAATGGGGGGAGGGTTGTTAGAGGGAGGGGGTATGGAGAGGAGGAGGCGCAAGGACTCAATTTACATTTATGATAGCCCTGTAATTCCAGGAGAATACCAGCATAATGCCACAATTCTGTAACATGCCATAAAGGATGTAATGACGCTCAGTCAAATGATCAGAGATGGAGGGATGAGATGACATGTCCCAGTCTATTATTTATTTATTTCCCAGGGAGGGAGGGAGGGAGGGAGGGAGGGAGGGAGGGAGGGAGGGAGGGAGGGAGGGAGGGAGGGAGGGAGGGAGGGAGGGAGAGAGAGAGGGAGGGAGGGAGGGAGGGAGGGAGGGAGAGAGGAGAGGGAGGGAGGGAGGGAGGGAGGGAGGGAGGAGGAGGGAGGGAGGGAGGGAGGGAGGGAGGGAGGGAGGGAGGGAGGGAGGGAGGGAGGGAAAACTCATCACATAGCTGGGTAATTAATGAATGGTTTAAATGTCATGATGATGGGTGGCACTTGACAGGGGACCAAAGCCTAGCACAGTGATTTAGAGCTCTCTCTTTCTTTCTCTCTCCCTCTTTCTCTCCCTCTCTCTCTCTCTCAAACCCCTCACTCCCTCTCCACAATGCCTAGACACCCCAGGGTTCAAACTTAATTCAGAACGTAAGGCACTCAATCGTCCCCTCATAACAACCTTTCTGCCAGCTAGTCCCATCTGGAGCCACTGTGGGAGGCTCTTCCAGGACCGTGGAGCCCCCCTCCACCCTCTACAAACCCACCATCACCACACTCCAAACCCCAGTCTCGGCAGCCACCCCCAAATATTAAATGAAAAATGACTTGCCCATTGTGGTCTAGTTAGGGCCTGTGTGAGGGATGGTAATTGGGCCTTTTACATGCTGGGCGGCTCAGAGAGGGAGCTGAATGGAGGGGGTTAGGTGAGGGGGGGGCACCCTGGCCCTACGAGGCATGCGTTAAGTATGAGCACTGTCTCAGACTATGGAGACTACAGAGGCTACGGAGCAGGCACTCTGCTATTCATAGAGGGAGAGTGGGCTCAACTCACACTAGGCAGTACTCAATACTCACACAGAGGCAGTACTCAGTACTCACACTAAGCAGTACTCAGTACTCACACTAGGCAGTACTCAGTACTCACACAGAGGCAATACTCAGTACTCACACAAAGGCTACAGAGTGGAACTGCCTCATATGGAGGGTAGTGTGAGGGCACCATCATACAGGCCACTGTATCGGGGTGGGCTCTACTCCAAAAAGATATACACTGGGCACTACATATTTAGATTAAGTTGGCACTATTTACAGTGGTTATTGAGTGGCACTGTCTACAGTGGTTATTGAGTAGGCACTCCTCATTTAGAGGGTATACAGTGGACACTAATGAGTATGCAGTATGCAGTTTCTCCCTGGTGCTGGTATAATAAATAATACAAAAAAACTAATCCTGTCCACATTGCTTCTGCTCCTAGCAGTGGTTTGATTGCCTATGCTGTGACAAACATTGTTGCAACTGCATCAAATTGATTAAAGAAATTAACTCATTCTAATCTCTGGAAGACAGCACATTTGATGTAGTGGCGGGTCGGTTTGATACACACAATACTCAAATCCTATACAATAGTTGGGTCGTTCCCCCAATTAGGTGCCTTTTGAGTAGTGAAACTTGGTGAAAAATGTTTAATGTTTTACAGTATTTTTTATGTTTTATTTAACCTAATTGTAACATTCTGTCATAAAGAGCACATTTTCAATTTAATAAAAAACATATTTTCCCAACTCAAGAGATTAAATAAAAAAAATACTATAGTAAGTGCCTATTAAGTGCCAAATAAAATAACAGTGTTGGCGATTTCATCTTAAATCAGCCATAAATCCCCTTGTGACAGGGGAATGGAAGCTTGTGTGCAACAGGGAAGGGCAACTGAATGCAGGCTTCACAAATAAAATGGAATTGTTAATAAAAGTCTAGCCTGTTTATCTATAGGTAAAAGAAGTGTAGAACCACTCACCTGCTTTTACACTATGATTAGACTATTAGATGTTCAATTTTTTTTTCTTTACGGGATCGGTGTGTGTGTGTGTGTGTGTCCCCTCCTGCGAGACGGTTGAGCTAACGTAGGCTAATGTGATTAGCATGAGGTTGTAAGTAACAAGAACATTTCCCATGACATAGAAATATCTGATATGGGCAAAAAGCTTAACTTCTCGTTAATCGAAATGCACTGTCCAATCTACAGTAGCTATTAGAGTGAAAGAATACCATGCTATTGTTTGAGGAGAGTGCACAATTATGAACTTGAAAATGCATTAATAAACCAATTAGGCACATTTGGGCAGTCTTGATACAAAATTTTGAACAGATATGCGTTGGATCAGTCTAAAACTTTGCACATACACTGCTGCCATCTAGTGGCCAAAATCTAAATTGCACCTGGGATGGAATGATACATTATGGCCTTTCTCTTGCATTTCAAAAATGATGTTACAACAAAAAAAAACGCATGATTTTTTCTTCGTATTATTAAAGTGTTTCCTTTCAAATTGTATCAAGAATATGCATATCCTTGCTTCAGGTCTTGAGCTACAGGCAGTTAGATTTGGGTATGTCATTTTAAGCAACATTTTTTTTAAAAAGGGTGTGATCCTTAAGATGATATTATTAAAGGAATAGTTTTATCATATTAAAACTTGAGTTCAGTTCATATAACAGGGTTTACCTAAAATAAGGGATGGGGACGGGGGACGGGGGACGGGGGGGAGGGGGACAAAGGGACGGGGGGAGGGGGTTTACCTTAAAGTGAATCTCTAATAACATGACATAAATAATCATCTTCAGAACCGACTTGGTCAAAGCAGCAGTATAACTAGGACTTTACAATGATGGTGGAAACCTGGAGAAATGTTGGGGTTAAGTGGGTTAAATCTTCCTAGCAGTTGCAGAGGATTCACAGAGGAACATGTCAAAATGTTGGATTTAGGCACTTTAGGAAGTCTATTCATATTAATAATCAGATTTATTGAATGTTCCATGTGATCTTTATTAAAGTGCACTTCGTTTAATGTAAGAGTGCAAAATGTCTACATAAAATATCAAAGGGACACAAAAGGCACTCATTTTGTGGAATGACCCAGTTATAATACATTCATGTTCATAAAATAATGTACACATTTTACCAAGAGTGAATGTATGGGCTTAAAGTAAGCTATAACCATGTACATTGCAAGAGCAGTATGTAGGCCTATGCATGTACTATGGATCATCTATGCATCTCTCTGTGCGTATCTACACATACCTGCATGAATATGTATGGGAATCAACATGTGTGTGTATGAACATGACAGCTCAGCCCTGGGCATCACGTA
>NC_092107.1:27592201-27607201 GCF_045679555.1 Salvelinus alpinus
ATGAACTTGGAGAAGAGTCCCCTAAGCAAGCTGGTCCTAGGGCTCTGTTCACAAACACAAACACACCCCACAGAGCCCCAGGACAACAGCACAATTAGACCCAACCAAATCATGAGAAAACAAAAAGATAATTACTTGACACATTGGAAAGAATTAACAAAAAAACAGAGCAAACTAGAATGCTATTTGGCCCTAAACAGAGAGTACACAGTGGCAGAATACCTGACCACTGTGACTGACCCAAACTTAAGGAAAGCTTTGACTATGTACAGACTCAGTGAGCATAGCCTTGCTATTGAGAAAGGCCGCCGTAGGCAGACATGGCTCTCAAGAGAAGACAGGCTATGTGCACACTGCCCACAAAATGAGGTGGAAACTGAGCTGCACTTCCTAACCTCCTGCCCAATGTATGACCATATTAGAGAGACATATTTCCCTCAGATTACACAGATCCACAAAGAATTTGAAAACAAATCCAATTTTGATAAACTCCCATATCTACTGGGAGAAATTCCACAGTGTGCCATCACAGCAGCAAGATTTGTGACCTGTTGCCACAAGAAAAGGGCAACCAGTGAAGAACAAACACCATTGTAAATACAACCCATATTTATGCTTATTTATTTTAACTTGTGTGCTTTATCCATTTGTACATTGTTACAACACTGTATATATATAATATAACATTTGTAATGTCTTTATTGTTTTGAAACTTCTGTATGTGTAATGTTTACTGTTAATTTGTATTGTTTATTTCACTTTTGTATAATATCTACCTCACTTGCTTTGGCAATGTTAACACATGTTTCCCATGCCAATAAAGCCCCTTGAATTGAATTGAAATTGAATTGAGAGAGATAGATAGATAGATAGATAGATAGATAGATAGATAGATAGATAGATAGATAGATAGATAGATAGATAGATAGATAGATAGATAGATAGATAGATAGATAGATAGATAGATAGATAGATAGATAGATAGATAGATAGATAGATAGATAGATAGGGAAAGAGAGAGAGAGAGAGGTCACGATCAGATGAGCTCCTGCATTTTTCAGCATTTTCTTTAAAAAAGATACATTTAGAGTTAGATAAACTTGGATTTTTTGTCAGGAACCCATACAGGATGCTACCCTCTACAACATAACCCTCACTTCAAATCAAAACTCAAAACCTACAACCTGATTTTGGACGGATTTACGGAATCACCTGGAAGGTTCACATCTACCAAGGATTAATTATTCTATACAGCAAATCCTCTGGAAAACAACAGAAACCTGAGAACACCACCCAACCTGGAACTGAGTGAGTAATGTTTAGTCTGAAACTATATTTGATTTCCAAAAGCCAAGAAGAAAAATACATGACACTACTTTATAAGGACTGAATAGTAACATATTTCTGCCAAGCTTGATACAGCTTCAACTAGCACTTAAGTGTCAAGTGAGAGGTGTCAAAGCCCATTAGCCCAACAATGGCAGGAGAGTCGAATAGTCTACCCCAACCAAATGGAGAGGCCTTAGAAGCTGCCTCCCGCTGCTCAGAAGTAATTAAAATACAGTACCCTGTGCATGTAAAAAATGACAAGACAAGAAAAGATCACAAAATGAAGCTCCTTATGGAAAATCAAGAGACACTTTTTGCTGACTATTACAAAAATGGGAACATCAGCAACCTTATCTTCCACACAAACCATCCCCAGGCATGGCACAGTGCTATATTAGCACACTACCCCTCTGTTAAGAGAGGGGGGGTTAACGAGGGGTGGAAACTCAGGATTCTTGACAACGAGGACGAGGAGTCAGCTAATATAAACCTATATAAGTCTGGAACAGTATTGGTACAGGGCAACCACAAACAGTTTCAGCTGGACTTTCACCTAATCAAAGAATTAGCCCAGCAGGAGAAGCTCTCCCTTGATAAAGATACCCCCACCCCAAGTGGGTCAGACCAAACCTCTTCATCATATAACCCCACAGACGAGCAACCCTCAGCAGACAGTCAACCTCCCAGTACAGAGTACTTCTCCCTCATTGAAATGAAGGATAAATTCACCCAGCTGGAGGTAAGGCAGGTGGAGCTGGAACAGCAGGTGATCACACTCCAGTCAGCACAGACCCAGACAACAGTCCAGCACAACAACACCCCCTTAACCAGACCTGGAGAGCTGGAGGTGGAGAAAGACATATCTGCACTATGGACAGTGGTGAGACAACATCAACAGGAGAAAGAGCAGGAGCAGGAGAAGAACAGAGCACTAGAGGAGAGGATCAGACTGCTGGAGGAGAGGTTGAGGGGGATGGCATATGACAGAGAACAACCCACTAGGGAGGTGGCCATCCCCACAGAGACGCCAGCAGAACAGCCCACCTCAGCACCCGACAAAAGTCTCGACACCACAGCAGAACAGTCCACACCAGACCCTGACCATAGAAACGACATCACAACAGAACAGACAAAAGAAAAACCCCAAGCCCAGCAGCTCTCACCCCCTCTGAGCACCCCCCCTGTCAGCCACCCTGATAGCCCTCCTGACAACCCCCCCACACCCACTGAGGACAAACACAAGACACAGATTGTCCTTCTTATGGACTCAAATGGGAAATATATAGAAGAAAAAAAACTTTTTCCCAAACACAGTGTGTCTAAACTCTGGTGTCCAAACACCCAGCGCGCCCTAGACCTTCTGTCTGAGGACAAACTAGGCTCACCTAGCCACATAATAATACACACAGGCACAAACGACCTGAGAGCACAGCAGGAAAGGGTGGCCACAGCACTGAAGGGAGTGATTGAAAAAGCTTCTTCTACTTTCCCCAACGCACAAGTGGTTATCTCCACCCTGCTACCACGAAAAGACTTCCACCCTGCTACAATACAGCGGGTAAACGCAAGCATTTCCCGTGACTGTGCCTCAAAACCAAATGTTTTTCTGGCCCACCACTCCACCCTGGACTTGAACAGCCTCTATGACCAGGTCCACCTCTACAAGGCAGCAGTGCCCACCTTTGCCCGGACTCTAAAGGACATCGCTCTCAAACGAAGCCCCAACACTTCACACAGGAGCAAGAGATCAATAGACACCCCACCCAGACCAGCGAGACACCCTCCAAGACCTCCAGGACCCCCCCCTGGACCTACACACCCCCCCCACATCAACCATGCCCACACCCAATTTAGGCCCCCTCAGATCAGACCCATGCCACTCCTGCCCACCCCATGCACCCCACCCCCGCAAAGAGGGCATCAACATGGAAGTCACACATACGCCCAGGTAGTGAGCGGGCAAACAGGCCCAACCCCCACTCTTACACTCGCCCAAGCCAACGGCATGTACCAGATGCTCAGCAGGCTCTGCTCACACTTACTGGCCTGAGGCCAAACCCCGACCAACAACATTGGACACTTTATGGAACAAAAAGCCTTCACTATATCATCCTGGAATATCCAAGGCCTGAGGTCATCTGCCTTTGGCCTAAAGAGCAGGAACCCGGACTTCACCAAAGAAATCGGTAATGCAGACATTGTCATCCTGCAAGAAACATGGTATAGAGGAGACGGACCCACTGGTTGCCCTCTAGGTTACAGAGAGCTGGTAGTCCCATCCACCAAACTACCAGGTGTGAAACAGGGAAGGGACTCAGGGGGAATGCTAATTTGGTATAGAGCAGACCTAACTCACTCCATTAAATTAATCAAAACAGGAACATTTTACATTTGGCTAGAAATTCAAAAGGAAATGATCTTAACAGAGAAAAATGTCCTCCTGTGTGCTACCTATATCCCCCCACTAGAATCCCCATACTTTAATGAAGACAGCTTCTCCATCCTGGAGGGGGAAATCAATCATTTCCAGGCCCAGGGACATGTATTAGTCTGTGGCGACCTAAATGCCAGAACTGGACAGGAACCTGACACCCTCAGCACACAGGGGGACAAACACCTACCTGGAGGTGACAGCATTCCCTCCCCCATATGCCCACCTAGGCACAACTATGACAACATAACCAACAAAAACGGGTCACAACTCCTGCAGCTCTGTCGCACGCTGGGTATGTACATAGTCAATGGTAGGCTTCGAGGGGACTCCTATGGTAGGTACACCTATAGCTCATCTCTTGGCAGTAGCACAGTAGACTACTTTATCACTGACCTCAACCCAGAGTCTCTCAGAGCGTTCACAGTCAGCCCACTGACACCCCTATCAGACCACAGCAAAATCACAGTCTACTTGAACAGAGCAATACTCAATCATGAGGCATCAAAGCCAAAGGAACTGAGTAACATTAAGAAATGCTATAGATGGAAGGAATGCAGTTTGGAAACCTACCAAAAAACAATTAGGCAACAGCAAATTCAATCCCTTTTAGACAACTTCCTGGGTAAAACGTTCCACTGCAATAGTGAAGGTGTAAACTTGGCAGTAGAAAATCTTAACAGTATATTTGACCTCTCAGCTTCCCTATCAAATCTAAAAATCTCAAATAGAAAACCGAAGAAAATGGACAACAATGACAAATGGTTTGATAAAGAATGCAAAAATCTAAGAAATAAATTGAGAAACCTGTCCAACCAAAAACATAGAGACCCGGAAAACCTGAGTCTACGCCTTCACTATGGTGAATCACTAAAACAATACAGAAATACACTACGGAAAAAAAAGGAACAGCACGTCAGAAATCAGCTCAATGTAATTGAAGAATCCATAGACTCTAACCAATTCTGGGAAAATTGGAAAACACTAAACAAACAACAACACGAAGAATTATCTATCCAAAATGGAGATGTATGGGTAAACCACTTCTCCAATCTTTTTGGCTCTATAACAAAGAATAAAGAGCAAAAACATATACATGATCAAATACAAATCCTAGAATCAACTATTAAAGACTACCAGAACCCACTGGATTCTCCAATTACCTTGAATGAGTTACAGGACAAAATAAAAACCCTCCAACCCAAAAAGGCCTGTGGTGTTGATGGTATCCTTAATGAAATGATCAAATATACAGAAAACAAATTCCAATTGGCTATATTAAAACTCTTTAACATCGTCCTTAGCTCTGGCATCTTCCCCAATATTTGGAACCAAGGACTGATCACCCCAATCCACAAAAGTGGAGACAAATTTGACCCCAATAACTACCGTGGAATATGCGTCAACAGTAACCTTGGGAAAATACTCTGCATTATCATTAACAGCAGACTCGTACATTTCCTCAATGAAAACAATGTACTGAGCAAATGTCAAATTGGCTTTTTACCAAATTACCGTACAACAGACCATGTATTCACCCTACACACCCTAATTGACAACCAAACAAACCAAAACAAAGGCAAAGTCTTCTCATGCTTTGTTGATTTCAAAAAAGCCTTCGACTCAATTTGGCATGAGGGTCTGCTATACAAATTGATGGAAAGTGGTGTTGGGGGTAAAACATACGACATCATAAAATCCATGTACACAAACAACAATTGTGCGGTTAAAATTGGCAAAAAACACACACATTTCTTCACACAGGGTCGTGGGGTGAGACAGGGATGCAGCTTAAGCCCCACCCTCTTCAACATATATATCAACGAATTGGCGCGGGCACTAGAACAGTCTGCAGCACCCGGTCTCACCCTACTAGAATCCGAAGTCAAATGTCTACTGTTTGCTGATGATCTGGTGCTTCTGTCACCAACCAAGGAGGGCCTACAGCAGCACCTAGATCTTCTGCACAGATTCTGTCAGACCTGTGCCCTGACAGTAAATCTCAGTAAGACCAAAATAATGGTGTTCCAAAAAAGGTCCAGTCGCCAGGACCACAAATTCCATCTAGACACCGTTGCCCTAGAGCACACAAAAAACTATACATACCTCGGCCTAAACATCAGCACCACAGGTAGCTTCCACAGAGCTGTGAACGATCTGAGAGACAAGGCAAGAAGGGCATTCTATGCCATCAAAAGGAACATAAATTTCAACATACCAATTAGGATCTGGCTAAAAATACTTGAATCAGTCATAGAGCCCATTGCCCTTTATGGTTGTGAGGTCTGGGGTCCGCTCACCAACCAAGATTTCACAAAATGGGACAAACACCAAATTGAGACTCTGCATGCAGAATTCTGCAAAAATATCCTCCGTGTACAACGTAGAACACCAAATAATGCATGCAGAGCAGAATTAGGCCGATACCCACTAATTATCAAAATCCAGAAAAGAGCCGTTAAATTCTACAACCACCTAAAAGGAAGCGATTCCCAAACCTTCCATAACAAAGCCATCACCTACAGAGAGATGAACCTGGAGAAGAGTCCCCTAAGCAAGCTGGTCCTAGGGCTCTGTTCACAAACACAAACACACCCCACAGAGCCCCAGGACAACAGCACAATTAGACCCAACCAAATCATGAGAAAACAAAAAGATAATTACTTGACACATTGGAAAGAATTAACAAAAAAACAGAGCAAACTAGAATGCTATTTGGCCCTAAACAGAGAGTATACAGTGGCAGAATACCTAACCACTGTGACTGACCCAAACCTAAGGAAAGCTTTGTCTATGTACAGACTCAGTGAGCATAGCCTTGCTATTGAGAAAGGCCGCCGTAGGCAGACATGGCTCTCAAGAGAAGACAGGCTATGTGCTCACTGCCCACAAAATGAGGTGGAAACTGAGCTGCACTTCCTAACCTCCTGCCCAATGTATGATCATATTAGAGAGACATATTTCCCTCAGATTACACAGATCCACAAAGAATTCGAAAACAAATCCAATTTTGATAAACTCCCATATCTACTGGGTGAAATTCCACAGTGTGCCATCACAGCAGCAAGATTTGTGACCTGTTGCCACAAGAAAAGGGCAACCAGTGAAGAACAAACACCATTGTAAATACAACCCATATTTATGTTTATTTATTTTAACTTGTGTGCTTTAACCATTTGTACATTGTTACAACACTGCATATATATAATATGACATTTGTAATGTCTTTATTGTTTTGAAACTTCTGTATGTGTAATGTTTACTGTTCATTTTTATTGTTTATTTGACTTTTGTATATTATCTACCTCACTTGCTTTGGCAATGTTAACACATGTTTCCCATGCCAATAAAGCCCCTTGAATTGAATTGAAATTGAATAGATAGATAGATAGATAGATAGATAGATAGATAGATAGATAGATAGATAGATAGATAGATAGATAGATAGATAGATAGATAGATAGATAGATAGATAGATAGATAGATAGATAGATAGATAGATAGATAGATAGATAGATAGATAGATAGATAGATAGATAGATAGATAGATAGATAGATAGATAGATAGATAGATAGATAGATAGATAGATAGATAGATAGATAGATAGATAGATAGATAGATAGATAGAAGCAGGGCTTGCTCTGAATATCCAGTGAATTTACAGCGGCGGCCCCCTCGAAACACGACTTCTCGCACGCCTGATTCTCTCCCAGCTGCTGCAGCTTCTTATCTCCCCTCTTCCCTCTTCTGCCTGGAAGATAACATTAATTCTTCTCCATGCTGTATTCTCCCCCCCACACACACCCACACCAACTCACACCTCTGTTATCCCCTACACCCCCCATATACACACATGCACCACTATGACCCTATCCACACACACACTGACACCACACAAACAAACACACATGCACAAATACACACACACTCCCCCCATCACCACCAGAGAAGCCTCAGTGAAGGAGATGCTGGAAAACGTCTTTCTGCTCAGTGAAGATAAAGGGTTAATACTACAGTCGGACGGCCCTCTTTGTGAGAAGAGAGGAGAAAGGGAAGAGAGAGCGAAAGAAGGGGAAGGGAGAAGAAAAGGGGGAGAGGGAGAAGGGGAAAAAAATAAATCAAGTATTCAAGTCAAGATTTTTTTTATCAGCGTATAAAACTATAATTTTTGCCTCTTTCACATCGTTTTTTCCCTCCTTCTGAATGTAGCTGCTGCCCGGAGTGTTGAAGCCAGATAAAAGAATTAGTGGGACCGGGCCGCTAAGTACAGCTGCGAATTAGAATGTCTATCTCTGTCGCTCTCGGCTCATCCGTTCTAGCCAGCCAGGCTTCGAGCTCGTAAACAATTTAATCTTTTCACTGCAGTTTGGGGGGGGGGCAAGAAAAGGAGAGAAGGGGAAAAAAAGAGCTGTGGACATTACCTCTCCTCTCCTTTCTCTTCTCTCTTCCTTCTTCTTCTCCTTTAAACAAGTAACCTGACGCAAACATTTGTAAGGTACTCCAAGATTGAATCTGCTCTCTTTTTTCCCTCTCTGACGTCCTCCTCAGCCTCTCTCTCTCTTTCTTCGTCTATACTCTTTTTTTTCTTCTCTTCCCAGCATCTTGAAATTGAAGATGTGCCGCAGCTTCAGTGTTGGCGCCAGGGCCTATTTTGAAGATGTAATATAATTCATAGCCTGCCATCCACCAGAGCAGACACACACACACACACACACACACACACACACACACACACACACACACACACACACACACACACACACACACACACACACACACACACACACACACACACACACACACACATACACACACACACACACACACACACACACACACACACACAATCTTTCTCACTCTCACTCTCTCTCCCTTTCTCCGTTTCTCGCATACACAGACACGCACACACATACACAAACACACATATTTTTGACTCCATAGCCGCCTGGTCCAAAGAGACATACTATATCCACGGCCATTATTTTTGTATGAACTTCAACCAATCCTTAATAATGGCATAGTATCTTCATTTACATGAAAGGGAAAACAGCTATACTGAAGATGTATTTATGTTTGACGCTACGTTTGCATTAAATTGCGATTTTAATTTGAGAGAAAACGGGAGGGGGAGAGTTTGATTTAAAGAGAAAAGGGGAGAGAGGGGGAAAAGAGATTGAGAGAGGGGGTGTTTGAATGTAAGAGAAAAGGAGAGAGATAGAGGGGCTTGATAGGGATCAAAGGGTTGAAGAATCTCAAATATAAAATATCCTTTGATTTGTTTAACACTTTTTTGGTTACTACATGCTTCATATGTGTTATTTCATAGTTTTGATGTCTTCAGTATTATTCTACAATGTAGAAAAAGTTGTGTCCAAACTCTTGACTGGTACTGTGTGTGTGTGTGTGTGTGTGTGTGTGTGTGTGTGTGTGTGTGTGTGTGTGTGTGTGTGTGTGTGTGTGTGTGTGTGTGTGTGTGTGTGTGTGTGTGTGTGTGTGTGTGTGTGTGTGTGTGTGTGTGTGTGTGTGTGTGTGTGTGTGTGTGTGTGTGTGTGTGTGTGGACACAGAAACTGAAGGGACACGTGTGGTCCTATGCTAAAAGGACCATGTCACATACAGGTTCTCTTCTGTGTGGCCCTCCACTCCAACACTTCCTGGCCTCAGACGGGAGCAGCTATGACACCATGGGGCTTGTAAGGCTGGAAGAGAGGAAGGGAAGAAAGAAGAGAGAGAGAAGGTGGGAGAGTAGACTGCTGCCGGGGCTAAACTAAGAGGAAAACCAGTGGTGTGCTGTGGGTGTGTGATGGCAGGAGTGTAACGAGGTTGAGGTATGGGCTGGGGTGGGCTGGGCTGGGAGTTCGTGTTGGAGGGCGTGAGGTGGGCAGACACGGGCACTGTACCTCTTCACCTGCCCTCATCAACACCAGCACAACCCAATCCCCCCTCTCACCCCAGCTTCTCTATCTCCCTCGCTTTCTCTTTCTGTTTTCCCATCCCATAGCAACACTATCCTGCCAAGCCCATGCCCCTTGCCTCCCAGACCTGTCACCTCCTGTTTCCCCACCTACTGTGGTGACATTGGATCATTTCATTCTTTTGAAAAAGATTTGTTATTTCCTCCGCGCACTCTCTTTCCTTCTCTTTCTCCCTCTATATTTCTCTCTCTCCATTCCTCTCTCTCTCTCACCCTCTCTCTTTATTCCTCCTTCCTATCCTGCTCTCTCCCTCTCTCTATCCTCTCTCTCTTTCTCTCGCACTCCCTCTCTTCTTCAGTCTTGGAGCTGTTATTGCGGGCCGCTGTCAGATTCAGGTCAGCGACGGGAGGCGCAGAGAATGCGATTTCAGCTCCCCCACTGCCTGGACGTGTAGAGAGTGAGATATTTGAGGAGGAGGGGGACTGAACCCACCCAATCCACAAAGTCTGTGAGTGTGTCTGACTCAGGAAAAGGAAGACTGAGATGTCACAGTGTCTAACTCATATTACAGTGGTTTTCAGTGAACTCAAATCAAATCAAAGTTTATTTGTCACGTGCGCCGAATACAACAGGTGTAGACCTTACAGTGAAATGCTTACTTACAGGCTCTAACCAATAGTGCGAAGAAAAAAAAGGTATGTCTGTGTGTGTGTGTGTAAGTAAGTAAAGAAATAAAACAATAGTAAAAAGACATTTGAAAATAACAGTAGCAAGGCTATATACAGACACTGGTTAGTCAAGCTTATTGAGGTAGTATGTACATGTAGATATGGTTAAAGTGACTATGCATATATGATGAACAGAGAGTAGCAGTAGCGTAAAAGGAGGGGTTGGCGGGTGGTGGGACACAATGCAGATAGCCCGGTTAGTCAATGTGCGGGAGCACTGGTTGGTCGGGCCAATTGAGGTAGTATGTACATGAATGTATAGTTAAAGTGACTATGCATATAAGATAAACTGAGAGTAGCAGCAGCGTAAAAGAGGGGTTGGGGGGGGGCACAAAATGCAAATAGTCTGGGTAACCATTTGGTTACCGGTTCAGGAGTCTTATGGCTTGGGGGTAAAAACTGTTGAGAAGCCTTTTTTCTCTCCTAGACTTGGCACTCCGGTACCGCTTGCCATGCGGTAGTAGAGAGAACAGTCTATGACTGGGGTGGCTGGGGTCTTTGACAATTTTTAGGGCTTCCTCTGACACCGCCTGGTGTAGAGGTCCTGGATGGCAGGCAGCTTTGCCCCAGTGATGTACTGGGCCGTACGCACTACCCTCTGAAGTGCCTTGCGGTCGGAGGCCGAGCAATTGCCGTACCAGGCAGTGATGCAACCAGTCAGGATGCTCTCGATGCTGCAGCTGTAGAACCTTTTGAGGTTCTCAGGACCCATGCCAAATCTTTTTAGTTTCCTGAGGAGGAATAGGCTTTGTCGTGCCATCTTCACGACTGTCTTGGTGTGTTTGGACCATTCTAGTTTGTTGTTGATGTGGACACCAAGGACCTTGAAGTTCTCAACCTGCTCCACTACAGCCCCGTCGAGGAGAATGGGGGCGTGCTCGGGGCTCCTTTTCCTGTAGTCCAAAATCATCTCCTTAGTCTTGGTTACGTTGAGGGATAGGTTGTTATTCTTGTACCACCCAGCCAGGTCTCTGACCTCCTCCATATAGGCTGTCTCGTCTTTGTCGGTGATCAGGCCTACCACTTTTGTGGCGTCTGCAAACTTAATGATGGTGTTGGAGTCATGCCTGGCCATGCAGTCGTGGGTGAACAGGGAGTACAGGAGGGGACTGAGCAAGCACCCCTGGGGAGCTCCAGTGTTGAGGATCAGCGTTGCAGACGTGTTGCTACCTACCCTCACCACCTGGGGGCGGCCCGTCAGGAAGTCCAGGATCCAGTTGCAGAGGGAGGTGTTTAGTCCCAGGTTCCTTAGCTTAGTGATGAGCTTTGAGGGGCCTATGGTGTTGAACGCTGAGCTGTAGTCAATGAATAGCATTCTCACATGGGTGCTCCTTTTGTCCAGGTGGGAAAGGGCAGTGTGGAGTGCAATAGAGATTGCATCATCTGTGGATCTGTTTGGGTGGTATGCAAATTGGAGTGGGTCTAGGGTTTCTGGGATAATGGTGTTGATGTGAGCCATTACCAGCCTTTCAAAGCACTTCATGGCTACGGATGTGAGTGCTACGGGTCTGTAGTCGTTTAGGCAGGTTGCTTTTGTGTTCTTGGGCACAGGGACTATGGTAGTTTGTTTGAAACATGTTGCTATTACAGACTCAATCAGGGACATGTTGAAAATGTCAGTGAAGACACCTCCCAGTTGGCCCGGAGCACACGTCCTGGTAATCCGTCTGGCCCCGCAGCCTTGTGTATGTTGACCTGTTTAAAGGTCTTACTCACGTCGGCTACGGAGAGCGTGCTCACACAGTCGTCCGGAACAGCTGATGCTCTCTTGCATGCCTCAGTGTTGCTTGCCTCGAAGTGAGCATAGAAGTGATTTAGCTCGTCTGGTAGGCTCGTGTCACTGGGAAGCTCGCGGCTGTAGTATGACTTTGTAGTCTGTAAAAGTTTGCAAGCCCTGCTATATCCAACGAGCGTCGGAGCCGGTGTAGTATGATTCAATCTTAGCCCTGTATTGACGCTTTGCCTGTTTGATGGTTCGTCGCAGGGCATAGCGGGATTTCTTGTAAGCATCCGGGTTAGAGTCCCGCACCTTGAAAGCGGCAGCTCTACCCTTTAGCTCAGTGCGAATGTTGCCTGTAATCCATGGCTTCTGGTTGGGGTATGTATGTACAGTCACTGTGGGGACGACGTCCTCGATGCACTTATTGATAAAGCCAGTGACTGATGTGGTGTATTCCTAAATGTCATCGGAAGAATCCCGGAACATGTTCCAGTCTGTCATAGCAAAACAGTCCTGTAATTTAGCATCTGCTTCATCTGACCACTTTTTTATAGACCGAGTCACTGGTGCTTCCTGCTTTAATTTTTGCTTGTAAGCAGGAATCAGGAGGATAGAGTTGTGGTCGGATTTACCAAATGGAGGGCGAGGGAGAGCTTTGTACGCGTCTGTGTGTGGAGTACAGGTGATCTAGAATTGTTTTCCCTCTGGTTGCACATTTAACATATTGATAGAGATTTGGTAGAACTGATTTAAGTCTCCGGCCACTAGGAGCGCCCCCTCTGGGTGAGTGGTTTCCTGTTTGCTTATTTCCTTATACAGCTGACTGAGTGCCGTCTTAGTGCCGCATCTGTCTGTGGTGGTAAATAAACAGCCACGAAAAGTATAGCTGAGAACTCTCTAGGCAAGTAGTGTGGCCTGCAATTTATCACAATATACTCTACTTCAGGCGAGCAAAATCTAGAGACTTCCTTAGATTTCGTGCACCAGCTGTTGTTTACAAATATGCACAGACCGCCCCTCCCCCCCATCGTCTACCGGAGTGTGCTGTTCTATCCAGCCGGTGCAGCGTACATCCCCTAGCTGAATATCCATGTCGTCATTCAGCCACAATTCCGTGAAACATAGGATATTACACTTTTTGATGTCCCGTTGGTAGGATATTCGTGATCGTACCTCGTCTAATTTATTGTCCAATGATTGCACTTTGGCTAGTAATGTTGACGGTAACGGCAGCTTTCCTACTCGCCTTCTGCGGGTCCTGACGAGGCATCCGGCTCTTCGTACTCTGTACCTGCGTCACTTCCTCTTGCGAATAACTGAGATGTCGGCTCTGCCGGGTGATTGGAGAATATTATGTGAGTCTTGCTTGTTTTTGAAAAAATCTTTGTCTAATCCGAGGTGAGTGATTGCTGTCCTGATATCCAGAAGCTCTTTTCTGCCATAAGATACGGTTGCAGAAACATTATGTATAAAATCATTTACAAATATCGCGAAAAAAAACACATAATAGCACAATTGGTTAGGAGACCGTAACACGGCGGCCATTTCTTCCGGCGCCATTTTAACAGCTTGATGAAAGCCCTGGGCATCTTGTTACTGTAAGTGATGGGCAACTGTCAAAATAGCAACTAATCTATCAACTACAGTGGATAATTCCACCTTTCACAAGTTAATTAACATCTTACCTGACTCCCCGTCTCAGCTGACACAGATATGGCTTAGCCTCAAATCCTGAAGTAACGAACTGCCCTTCCCCTCCTCACAATGTGATGTGCCTCTTATCCAACGCAACTCTCCCAAAGCCCCCGTCCCCACATAAGCAGCCCTCAGAGCTAGACTAGCTCAGGAGGTGAGAGGTTAAACGTGGCCATTCGGCCAGACACCCATCATGTCCGTCGCCCCATAATGACTCGTCTGTAGGCCGACTGACTGGAGGACAGGTTCCATCAGATCCCCCATCGCATCACCAGGGTCAGCCCTTTCCCCCATAATCCCTCCGGCTGCTGATGACAGCGCGATTTAAGGAAAAGAGAGGTGGAGGATGGGCGGAGGAGGGGAAGAGGGGACAAGGGGAAGGGTTTGCACCCACAGAAAAGAGAGAAAAAACCTTGACGGAGGCAGTGGATAAGACTCAATTTGAGAAAGCCTGTAGTGGGAAATGACTGTTTTTAGCCCCCATCATGTCATACAGCAAGGCCACTTTACTGGGGCCCGTAGGCAATTTTACAGGCTGCTTTCTGCTGTGGGATTTACTGGATGTGCAGTTAATAGTTTATATAGTTCAGTGGGAGCAGTAGGGATTAAAGATGGAGTGTTGTTCATCAAAGAGAGCACGAGACAGGGGGAGGGAAAGAGTGAGATAGGGGAGAAGGTATTTATCCGTAGACAGCCAGGGGTTTGGATATGGTACAGACTGCCCCAACTGACCCGTGCTGGGTCCATCATAACATATACTTCTTCACAGTCCAATGGTCATGCTTTAAAATGTACTTTTTGTCTGTGCATTCCCCCATTCATCTGTCTATGTCCACTTCTCTCTCTCTGTTTCTCCAATTCTCTGTCCTTCTCCCTGTTGTTTCCCTCCCTCTCCATCCCCTCACCATCCATCTCTCAAGGCTTCACTTTTTCATTTGATCTTTCTCTCTTGTTCCCTCTATCACTCAGCCCTTTCCTCAATCCCGTTGCCTTACACCCTCTTTCCTGCGACCTCCATCCCTGTGTCTCCTTCTCTCCTCTCTCCATCCTCCTCCTCTCAGACCCTTCGGTCCATGTGGGCAGACTGCTGACTCGGGGTTGTATAGATCCTATTGTTCAGCTGTAGGTGTGATCTGAGGTAGAGACAGTAAACACTGCTAGTCCTCTGTAGTGGTGATACAGT